>NW_015090999.1:4235036-4371067 GCF_001431845.1 Calidris pugnax | reverse complement strand
GGGGGGGTGAGGGGTGGGGAGGGGTGTGTGTGGGAGGGGAGGTGGTTGTGGGGTTTTTTTTGTTTTTGTTTGCACCATTCCAAAGAGTTAGGACTAAAGGGGCTAGAGCATCTGGCATATGAGGAGAGGCTGAGAAGCTGGGACTTTTTAGCTCGGAGAAGAGAAGACTCAAAGAGATCTTATCAAAGGGGAGGGAGACGTTAGCAAGGCAAAGCCAAACTTCTCACTGGTGCCCTATGAAGACAAGAGGCAGTGAGTATAATCTGAAACACATGAAATTCCACCTAAACACACACAAAAGAGGTATTTGATTATTGTGAGGGTATCAGACACTGAAATAGGCTCCCCAGGGAGGCAGCAAAGTCTCTATGCCTAGACTATATTTCAAAATCCAACTGGACATGACCCTGGGCAATCTGCTCTAGCTGATATGTATTGAAAATTCATCTAGAACAATGGCTATTCATCAATCACATATTAATACTGAATAGACTTTTTCAGAAGAAGAAAAACAAAACTTTGACTCAATATTGGGACCATGAAGTAAAATTTGGTTTAGTTTAAATTGGAATAGACCTTGTTCATTAAAGCTGTAAGCAGTATACAGAAAATTGTGTTGTCTGTACCACCAAATGGAACAATGACTGCCTCTGCACAGCACAGTTCTGTTGGTAAAATAACAGCTGCAAAACAAAAGATGACATTAAAAAGAGTGAATTCTGTTAAATTAGCACTAAGGTAAAGTTGCCTGTTACATATCTGGCATCTAACAGTAAAAAAAACCACATGAACTGGAAATTAATTCTGTACAATTAATGTTTTGCTTCTTAAGAGTCCTTCAAGAATCACTTAAATAAATTTCACATTTGATTTCCCGGGCTCTTTTGGAGGACATAGAACACACTTTGTGTCCTATGAAGCCTTCAATTTATTTAAAAAAATAATTCTACATAGCAAGAAAAAAATATTTTATAAAAACAAAGCCGTCACCCTGATGTATATATGATTCTACAATAATTTTTTTACACTATTTATTCACTTATTTATTTTTAATATTTATGAAAAAAGTCAAAGTTCTTGTGTAATTTCGACTTCTAGCAGAGGTATATTAGAGAAGAAAATAGCAGGAAGAAGTAGCTAAGAAATGATATATAATGACAGCATGTGCTCCAAGTATTAAACAAGGCATTTGCAAGTGTATGTTGATGTTATGTGTTAACTGCATATTTCACTGTAAACTTCTTTTTCTGCTGTTTGCACTGAGTCATCTATGATTTTGTCAGTTGAACTGTGTCTTATTAATAACTCGGAAGAGCAGATAAACTGTATGTTGATGCAATTTGTCTATGAAATACAACTGTGAGATTCTGGAATTGCATAAAGAAATGAGAAAAAAATTAAACAGAAGGTTGCAAAATGAGAATAATAGGCAGCATATAGTCAAACAATGTTAAACTAAGAAAAACAAATGATAATGCAAGGTAAAAGATGGCACCAATAATAGATACAGTTCAGGAAAACATAACAACCCACTTAGGCTTGAACCTTACAAAATCAGGTATGTACTTACCTGTGCTTGTGTAATAGGATTACTCTCATTCTTAATTGAAAGTACCTGAACAAGTACTTTGCTTGATCTTAGTAATTCCAGAGGAGGCAGAGTTGTATAAATATCAATTTAGGCAGTAGTTCACAAGTTACATAGCCCAGACATGTCACAGAAAAATAACCAGACTAATTGAGCTTCAGAGACAAAAGAGAAGCAAGTTGCCAGTAATAGGCTTGATTTTCTTTCCCCTCTTACCTTCAGTGAGAGCCCACTTGTGAAGATATGTTTACTCATACATGCCCCATTACAAAATGTGCTGATAACTGGATGGAATTCAGAAAATAGGGACGTTAATGATTAGAAGGCTGGCAAGATTCTCTATAAATGAATAATGAAAAAACTTACCTTAAGATTTAATCACTTTAATGAAATGAACTGAGATCTATCTTTCCATTGTTTCCAGCATTTCACAGATCCAACACTATGTATATATCTTGTAGGTTATGATGGGTTTTAAATACTGGGAAAAAAATGCAAATTCTCAGTAAGAAGAAATAATTTTTAAAAGTACAAAAAATGAAAGTACATAAACTACTTTAAAAATTTAAAATCCTACTGAATACATAAGAGCTTTCAATTGTGTAATAATACTGCTATGGAAATAATTGAAATAGCTACCTTGCTATTGGTGGTCACTTAGAACTTTAATATTATCTGTTCATTATTTTTACCATTAACTATTGTACCCTTTCATTGACTCTTAGTCAATAAATGAGAGAATAAAGAAAAGAAAAAAAATGAAAAGTCTACTATGCCTGTGGTTGTGCTTTACTTTCTTGGGGGGCTTCATATTTTTTATTTGAGAAGAGCAACCTTCTGTTTTCTATGCCAGCACAGGTTCTTCAATATGTTCATATCGCTCTTTTGCAAGAGTAATTTTAGCAATTGTCGATGTATGGGAATGCCTTTTGATTTGGGAGAATGTGATATTCAAAGACAATGTAAAATTGCCAAATTCTACTACTAATGAACTGGGAAAGATAGAGCACAGACTTGAGATGTTTAATATGTTTGACAGACCTTGCCATTGCATCATATACTTGTGACTCAAGAAGTCATCTTAAAATTGGGATTTTCCAGGAAATTCCAGTTCTTGTGGAATTTGAGATAGAATTAAGGGGCCTTTATCAACAGCTATATAATATAATTGGCATACTCTAGGAAGTATACTGAGTTTCAAAAATTGGTATTTGTTCACATTCTTGTTCAAAGAATCTCTAAACTTGAACTTCATTCCAAAGTGAACCAGTTATCTGTCCTGTTTGCCAAAGATAAACAGGAAAGACAATTTGATGAATCCAGATATTATTTCTGTCTAAGGACAGTTTTCCTGAACACACTTCAAACCAACACACAGCTCCAATGAATGTGGCATCATAGGAGTTCATTAGGGTATTTGACACAGAAAGGTTAGGCAAGTTTTGCCATTATGATCAGGTTTGTACTGTGAAATTAAGTTCCTTAGAAGATATTCTCTGGCTCAGAAGCCAACTGGCATTTAATGACAATTTTCTATGGTTAAACTCCCTCCTCCAAATATTTTTCAACTGGATATTACTTAGAAGGAGCCAAACTATGACAAGGAAAGTGATAACACACAATGTATAGAACTGTAAACCAATACTTGAGATCATGTGCAGTACTATTTTTACTTTCAATATAGAAGTCACCTCTGGCTATATCCACAATGGTAAATTCATTATGAAGAGGGTGTGATCTCAGTCGCGGACTCCTAATCATCTCATTGCTTGTTAGCTCACTACCTGACCCTGTTTTTAACTACTCCAGAAAGTTGTCTCCAGGAATATTCATCATTAAAAGCATGAGTTTGAGCCAGACTGATACCTGGCTTCAGACTCAGGATGAATTCCTGGCCTCTGTTACCTAGAATACATATGTATAATCTAAGCACAGAAAATGTATGAGCAAATTAGGTTGCTAAATTAGGCAAATGAGATCTCATTTCCATCTCTTCTCTCATTCTGCAAACATTCTAAAGGATGAAATATGCATTTATCATTTCCCATTACTTAATCCTCTAAATAGCCAAACCACAGTTTTCCCTCAAGAGATGGATTCTTCTCAGAAGAATCTAATCAAATACCCCCAATTATGATTAAGTTCCCAATTAAAACAGTTTTCTGCTAAAATCCTTCATGAAGATGGCTTTTTAGGCTATCCTATTAGCAAGAAGAGCTGAAGAAATGTGGGTGCAGGTGATGGGCTGTTTATGCATTGAATGAAATTTCACCAACCAATACTTTTGCATATAACAATAATCCTGAAGGGCTTATGGGCTGAGTTTATGTGGTCAGGCTTCAGTAGCGGAGCTGCAGAGATGGCTTCTGAGAGAAGAGGCTGGGGTGGGGTTGCCCTATGCCAGACACAGCTGGCTCCAATGGACCCGCCACAGGGCACAGCTGAGCCCATAAGCCAAGCTGGTGCACCTCAGGGAAAGCACATTTAAGAAAGGGCAAATCACTACACAGTAGCAAAGGGTGATGAAAAAATGTGTGAGAAACAGCCCTGTAAACACCAGGGGCAGAGAAGAAAGAGGAGGAGGCGGCGGTGTTCCTGATGCCAGAGCAGAAATTCCCCTGCAGCCCATGGAAGATGAGGACGATGGTGGCAATAGAGCAGGTATCCACACTGCAGCCCATGGACAGGATCACATCAGAGCAGATAACCACACTGCAGCCTAAGGCAAAGAAGGTTGATATTCCCTGAAAGGCTGCAATCCATAAAAGCGGCTGTGCTGCACCAGGATGAAAATGGAGGAGGAGGAAGAAGCAGCAGAGACAAGCTATTATGGACTGACCGCAACTCCTGTTCCCCAGCCCCCTGCATCACTTGGGGTGAGAAGGAGGTAAAAGGGTCAGGGCTGAAGGAGTGAGGTTGAGGCTGTGATGGAGGAAGATATTTTAGTATTCTTCTTTGTTTCTCACCATCACAATCTATTTTGAATTGGCAATACTTTAAATTCATTCTCCGTGAGTCAAGTCTATTCTACCCAGGACAGTAACTGGTAAGTGATCTCCCTGTTTCTATCTCAACCCATGAGCTTTTTTTCACCATATTTTCTCAACAACTTTTTCTGCATAAACCTAGATCTGTTTCAAGGCTAACCAAGATTTTTTGCAGTACAGAAAGAAAATAATTTGACCTTGAATTTTACATCATTCATTGACTGGCTTTGATTTAGTTTCTTTTAAATAAGATTTTCAAAGCACTTCAAGTTTGCATGAATATGGTTTTTATCATATATATATTAGTCTTATCTCTGTCCCTGGGAAAATAATGGAGCGACTCGTTCTTGATGTCATCTCCAAACACACTGAAGAACAAAAAGTTATAGAAGTGGTCAACACAAATTTACCAAGGGTAAATCATGCTTGATGTCATCTACCTTGACTTCAGCAAGGCTTTTGACTCTGTCTCCCACAACATCCTCATGAGAAAATTAAGGAAGTGTGGGCTAGATAAGGGGGCAGTGAGGTGGATTGAGTCCTGGCTGTGTGACAGAACTCAGAGGGTTGTCATTAATAGAGCAGAGTCAAGTTGGAGGCCTGAAACCAGTGGTGTCCCCCAGGGGTCAATACTCGTCCCTGTCCTGTTCAACATAGTCATCAATGACCTGGACGAGGAGACAGAGTGTATCCTCAGCAAGTTCACTGATAATACTAAACTTGGAGGGCGTGGAGTGGACAGGCTGGACAGCTGGGCAGAGAAGAACATAATGAGGTTCAACAAGGGCAAATGTAGGGTCCTGCACCTGGGGAGGAAGAACCCCAGGCACCAATATAGGTTGGGGTGGATCTTCTGGAAAGCATTACTGGAGAGAAGGATCTGGGACTCCTAGTGGATAGCAAAATTTCCATGAGCCAGCAATGTGCCCTGGTGGCCGAGAGGGCCAATGGGATCCTGGGCTGCATAATAAATTGTGGCCAACAGGACAAAGGATGTCATTTTCCCCCTCTACTCCACACTGGTGAGGCCACAACTGGATTACCGCATCCTGTTCTGGGCTCCCCAGTTCAAAAGAGACAAGGAACTACTGGAGAGAGTCCAGCACCTCCCTTAGGAAGAAAGGCTCAAGGAGCTGGGGCTCTTTAGCCTGAAGAAGAGAATCATGGAATCGTTTAGGTTGGGAGGGACCTTAATGATCATCTAGTCCAACCATCAGCCTAAGTCTGACAAAAAAAAAAAAAAAAGAATTAAGCAATAAAAAAATCACTAAACCATATTCTTGAGGACCATGTCAACCCGTCTTTTGAATGCCTCCAGGGATGGTGCCTCAACCACTTCCCTGGGCAGCCTATTCCAATGCTGGATAACCCTTTCCGTGAAGAAATGTTTCCTAATATCCAATCTAGAGATACTAGAGATATTAAATATTCTAGAGAAGGCTGAGGGGAGACCTTATCTAGATTTACAAGTATCTAAAGGGTGGGTTGGATGATGGAGCCGGACTCTTTTCAGTGGTTTCCAGTGATAGGACAAGGGGCAGCAGGCATAAGCTGGAACATAGGAAGTTCCACTCAAATATGAGGAAAAAACACTGGAACAGGCTGCCCAATGAGATTGTGGATTCCCTTTCTCTGGAGATTTTCAAGACCCACCGTGATGCAGTCCTGAGTAATGTGCTCTAGGCAATCCTTCTTTAGCAGGGGAGTTGGACTAGATGATCTCTAGAGGTCCCTTCCAACTCTGACAATTCTGTGATTCCGTGATTGACAGCCATCCCATTTTGGTACAGTAAACATAAGGAATAAAGTCCTATTCAAGACTTCATGCTTCATATTCAGCCTTTCTAGTATACTTTCACTCTTCAAAATTGAAAAGAACAGTTAATTACACTTTTTGTGTTTCTTGGGAGCATAAGAATATATTATTTCTGTTTTAGTAGGGAAATACTGCCTTCTATAATCTAAAATTGAGGTCATTGTCATTGTGCAACCATATGGTAGAATTTTCTTGGCAATCTCTGTGTGTCCTGATCTCTCACTACTGAGCTGACAGTTAGACAAAATAAAATGTTATAAAAGTTCAGCTGCTCAGCAATGATAGCAGTACTGAATGATGGGAGTTGGAAAGAGGTAAAACCACTTATAAGCAAAGACAACAAAGTTTGTCTTCCACAGTTGTCTGGAGATAAGTCTTCTGGATGATCACAGAATCTTCTAGGTTGGAAGGGACCTTAAAGATCATCTTGTCCAACCGTCAACCTAATTTTGACAAAAATAAACACTCACACAACAAACAAAAAGAAACACCATCACTAAACCATATCTCCCAGCACTACATCAACCCGTCTTTTGAACAGCTCCAGGGATGGTGCCTCAACCGCCTCCCTGGGCAGCCCATTCCAATGTCTGATAACCCTTTCGGTGAAAAAAATTTTCCTAATATCCAGCCTGAACCTCCCCTGGTGTAACTTGAGGCCATTTTCTCTAGTTCTGTCACCTGTGACTCGGGCTGCTGCTGATGGTCCTGCTTCACAATTATGTCTGTTTAAGGACATTTAAAAAAAAAAAAATCAGTTATATGATAAAGGAATCTACTCAGCATTTCAATGAGTGTCTCTCTGTCTCAGAAATTCCTATCTAAGACTAAGGGAAGAATAAGATAGAATAAAAAGCCCCTATTTACTTGTTAACTAGATAAATAATTGCCATACAGTATGGACGATTCTGAGTGCCCTAATAACTCTTCCTTGGCAAATTGATCCATGATACTGGAGTGGAAAACTCATTCCTTCAGCTTTTCAGATGGCCCCAGAACTCTGTGTGTGTGTCGGGCAGCAGACATGGGTCCCAACACAGAGTTATCTGGGAAGATCTGCAGAGATTTCAAACAATTTACTGCTCATTCTAGCATTAGAAAAAAAAGCAACAACCAAGATCGCACCTTTGCTGTGGTCACCCTAGATGGTGGTGTTTGAACATGGGGATTCCATTCAGTTCAGAGGAAAAGAACGCATAAGAACAGCACTTAACTTATATGTAAAAGCACAAGACATTAGTTCTGTTTTGTTTTCTTTTCTTTTTTTCTTTTCTTTAAGCAACTGTTCTGACATACAAAACGTCATATCTAGTTTGAGTCATGTCTCAAGGTATGGACATAGGTATGACAGTATCCCCTTGCTAAAGCCATGATTTTTTTCAGATTAGCAGTAGTGAATAATTATGATAAGAATTATGAAGATGAAAAAAAGACTGAAAGTGCTGTCCCATGCAAATAAAAGATTTGGTTTTCCTTCTCTTGTTAAAATATATCCACAGAGAGAATTCTTTGGGAGCGTACATGTACTATTTGAGTTCAGATCAAGAGTACATTTTTAAACTCTTGATTGTTCCCATTTGCTATCTTTTGAATCACATTTAACATTCTCCAGCCATGAGTTTTGCATTCAGTTCACAAACCCAAACCAGAGGTTATCTGAGGAAACCTTCTCAAACATTGTATGGATCTTCTGCATAAGATGTCTTGTTCTACAAATTTGCTATTATTTCTCCTTGCTATTTGCTAGTGGGGATAAAATATTTTTCCTTCCTTCTCCATAATATTATTATCTAAATTACCTTGCTAATGTGGTTATCCCGCTTCTTTTGCTGTGGGATATGTTTGCTTGAATATTTGCAAAGATGTAGAAAAGAGGACTCAAAAGAAAACAAAAAAAAACCCCATTACAGATATGTAAGAGTTACTGGTTAATTTCCATTTTCTCTAACCTAGAATTTGGGCTTTTTTTTTTTTTTTTTTTTCTCCCCCTTCTTCATTCCAGCATATCTTCCTCTAATAATGGCTGCATTGAAGAATACTCTGCTAGGGGAAGAATCATAGAATGGTTTCTGTTGGAATGGACCATTAAAGGTCATGTAGTTCCACCCCCCCTGCAATGAACAGGAACATCTTCAACTAGATCAGGTTGCGCAGAGCCCCATCCAATCTAACCTTGAATATTTCCAGAGATGGAGCATCTACCAGCTCTCTGGGCAACCTGTTCCAGTGATTCAACACCCTCATCACAAAAAAAATACTACTTCTATCTGCTCTGAATCTACTCTCTTTCCTTTTAAAACCATTACCCCTTCTCTTATCGCAACAGGTCTACTAAAAAAATCTGTCCCTATCTTTCTTATAAGCCCCCTTTAAGTACTGGAAAGCTACAATAAGGCTCTCCCTGAAGCTTTCTCTTCTCCAGGCTGAAAAAACCCCACCTTTCTCAGCCTTTCTTCATAAGGGAAGTGCTCCATCCCTATAAGACTCCAACAGGTCCAAGTCCTTTTTGTACTGGGAATGCCAAGCATTTAGACTACTAAGTTTATATAGTCTCAGGGTTAAAAACCTAAAAAAACCACCGGGTATTCTGATCCTTGTTTCAGAGTGAAAAGGACTTGTCTGCCATAATTTTTAGACAGATAAAATTTAGTGTTGAGTAGAGTAAAATTCTAACAAATTTGTTTTGTACAGTGGGACTGAATTAAAGCAGAGTGAAATGCGACTGAAGATGAGTGGCAGACTCTAGCAGAATAAAGAGTGTCTGTTCAAAGGTGATCTATTTATTAGAATACAATACTGTTCTAGTCAAGGGAGAGAGAACCTAATATGCAGTGTCTTGGCCATTGTTTTTTGATTGCCAGGTAGCCTTTTATCTTAACCTTTTAAAAAATAAAAATTTTATCTCATTTTACAAATAATAACATCTTACTGATTAGTTCTTCAGTTTGTTTTTATCACTTAAAGGGCACTCTCAGTATTCTGTAATCTTAAATGAATCTTTATTGTTACAACTTGTTTTTTCTGTCACACATTTCAAGACAGCCAGTGCAATCAGTTGTTACAGATTATACCAATCTCCCATCCAGCTCTTAAAGATCAGAACCCCGGCAGTAAGAGCAGCACATATCCTCTTGAATTCCGTAAGATCATACTGATCTATACCAGCTAAGGAACAGATGTGACCCCTTCTTTTATTTATATTTTTCCTCATTGCACTGAGAAGAGCAGTAGTGCATTCTTTCAACGTTCTCTCATTTTGAACAATATTTAAAACTCACAAAATAAAAAACTGTAGATGACAATATTCTATTTTAATAGACTTCAAGATGCAGAAGCATACAGAACATTTTCAACTGTTCTGAATACAGAACAATTTTCAAGTTTAATTTGACCAAGCATAAAACTACAAATTGTATGAGCTGAAAACACAACACAGCAGAGAATGCATATCCATTCTTTGTCAGAAGATATTTTTTTTCCTTAGCTTTGCAAATAGTTAGCTCTGGACTAGCAATGTTTTTCTTAAGTCTGTCTGGTGTTAAAATGCAATTTGATTTTGACTAGATTTTTGTTTTAAAAGCACTCAGAATGCCAGCTAGGGAACCTGAAATACAAAGTTGGTTTTAGACTACAAATATTTCATATACTGTTTAAGGCTTTGTCCTGTTTTTTTGTGCTTTTTATTTTTCGTTTCTTTTTTTATTTTTTGCTTTTCTTTCAAATGGGTTGGAGAGAAACAGGTGCATTTTAGAAGCTGTGAATATGTAAGACACAAAATCTCACTGTCATAGTTGTTTGGAAGAGAAAGTGAGAGTTATACACCAGGAAGATTTAAAATTGGTTAAGTTAGAGAGAGGTTAGATTTTAAATATGCCCAGGTAGAGGTTATTCTACTTAGAAAAATACACGAAACAAAATAGAAATGTAGAAAAATCCTAGCAGTGTGTAATCTCTGACCAAGAGATGAATGACCTACAAAATTGAACAAGCCTACTGAGACATCTTTGAGAAAAAGCTGTTTGAAAGCAATCTTTTTTGTCCCAGGTTTCTGACAAAGTAAAAATTGCACATTCACATAAAAGTGAAGGATCTGTTTTGGAACAATAGTCTTCGCTGTTCAGTCTTTTTACATCCATTGCAGTAAAGTGCTTAGTAGAAGAAGAATGGTTGGGGAGGAAGAGAGGGAAGCATAAGTAAAGAAATGCTTGCTACAAGGATAGGAACTGAGTAAATTAGGAAGCAAAAGAATAGAATAGAATAGAATAGAATAGAATAGAATAGAATAGAATAGGCTATTTCAGTCGGAAGGGACCTTTAATGATCATCTAATCCAACTGCCTGACCAATTCAGGGCTGACCAAGTTAAGCCATGTTATAAAGGGCAATGTCCAAATGCCTCTTAGAGGAAGAACACAGGGTGAACATTTCTGCCATAAAAGTTGGCAGAAATAAGAAAGAACAAGAAAGACAGAGGAGAAAGCACAGAATGGGTTAAAAACAATAGTAGGTACTACTGTATCATAAAACGATGGAATCATAGAATAGTTTGGGTTGGAAGGAACCTTTAAAGATCATCTAGTCCAACCCATCCACCATGGGCAGGGACATCTTTTACTAGATCAGGTTGCTCAAAGAGTTCCAGTAATGGGGCATCCACAACTTCTCTGGCAACCGGTTCCAGTGTCTCACCACCCTTATCATAAAAACCTTATATCTACCCTCTTTCCGTTTAGAGCTCTTGCCCCTTGTTCTGTCAACACAGGCCCTATTTAAATCTCTCTACATCTTTCTTACTGTCCCGGTTTGAGGTAAAACCAGACCAATTTTGTGCCTCTTCTAACTCTCTGATTTTAACGGCATATTGTGGAGAAAACTGCTCATTCTCAGAGTGATAAGACTGATGTCTGTGCTAAATGCCAGGGAATGGTATGCAGAGAGGCCATTGCTTATACTTATTGCTATAACAACCAAGGTCATCCAATTTTCGTTATTTGCCCCTTAGAGGGTCGGAAACGGAAAAACGTAAAAATCTGTGGGGAAGAACGGACAAGACAGGTGATCCAAAGCTGACCAACAGGTGTATTCCATCCCATCTGCCCCATGCTCAGTATAAAAGCTGAGGGATCAAAGGGTCAACTCTCTTCCTGCAATGGCCGACGTCCAAAGAGGACCCTGTCAGTTCATCTGCCTTTGATCCCGATCCGTGTGTTCCTGACTCACTCCAGAGCTGGAATCCAGTTCCCATCCGTCGCTGAGTCCAGTCTGGGACTTCCCCAGTGCCTGCTGGTGACGGGACTGTCATCCTGGGAGCTTGATACGGTTTTGTATATATACTGTATCTATTTCATTATTTTCTTCTCTCTTTTTTTATTTATTTTAATATTAATTTTTCATTAAAGTAGTTTAGTTAATTCTAAACTTTTCAATCTCCTTATCTCTTCCTCTCCTCTTTTTGGGGGGAAGGGCCATCTGTCGGTTTGGTTGCGGTGATTTTGGCTGAAACCACGACACTTACGCTTTTTATACATTGAAAGGCTGCAAACAGGTCTCCCTTGAACTTTACTTCAGGCTAAACGCTACCGATGCCGTCAGCCTTTCTTCAGAGGAAATGTGGTCCAGCCTTCTGACCATTTTCATGGCCCTTCTCTGGATCTGTTCTAACGAGTCCAAGTCGTTCCTGTGCTGGGGCTCCAGAACTAGGTGCTGTACTCCAGGTGGGGTCTCACATGAGTCAAGCAGACGGGCAGAATCACTTACCTCAACCTGCTGGTCACGCTTCTTTTGATTCAGCCCAGGATACGATTGACTTTCAGCGCTGCAAGCACACATTGACAGCTCACGTTCATTTTTTAATCCACCAGTCAGTCTGTCTATGTCATTACAAAGGTATGGAATGGTATCAGGCCTCCGAAGGACACTACCTGCTACTGGCCTCTATGTGGACAGTCAGTCATTGTCTGTAACTCTTTGAATGTAGCCATCCATCCAGTTCCTTATCCATCTGACAGTACATCCATCTCTCCAATTTAGAGACTAGGTTGTTGAGTGGGACCATGTCAAAGGCCTTACAGAAGTCCAGGTAGGTGACATCTGTAGCTCTTCCCTTGTTCACTGATGCAGTTACTCTATCTTAAGGCCACTGGATTAGTCAGGTACAATTTGTTCTTGGTGAAACCATATTGGCTGTCTCTAATCACCTCCCAGTCCTTCATATGTTTTGACATGTCTTCCAGGAGGATCCACTCCATAATCCTACTGGACACAGAGATGAGGCTGACTGGTCGATAGTTCCCAGGGTCCTCCTTTTTATCTTTCTTAAAAATGTGTGTAATTTTGCCCTTTTTCCAGTCCCTGGGGACTTTGCCTGAATTCCGTGACTTGTCAAATATGATGGAAAGTAGCTTAGCAGCTACATCTGCCAGTTCTCTCAGGTCCCTGGGATGCATCTCATCGGGTTCCATGGATTTATGCATGTTCATGTTCCTCAAATGGTCTCAAACATGAACTCTTACAGTGGGTGGGGACCTAATTTATCTAATGCCTGCCTTGAGATTCAGGGACTGGAGAGATACAGGAAGCGCAATTGCCAGCAAAAACTGAGACGAAGAAGTTGTTGTGATCCTCAGCTTTCTCCATGTTGTTTGTTACCAGATCCCCCATGTCATTTATTTGGGAGGATCAATTTCTTTTGTCTTCCTTTTCTGACTAACATACACAAAGAAGCCCTTTTTCTTTTCTACACACTCTCCAAGAGGCTCCTGGACTGGTTACAGCTTGCATTTATATAATTTATATATATATATTTTAAGTTCTAAAGAGTTAACTATTTTCTGTAATAGAAATGTTTTGAACTATACAATTAATTTATATGCTTCATTTTATCACCATTTTTACTGTATTCCCAGTTAATCTAAATGAAAGAACACTGTGAAAACTGAAAGCAGGATACAGTTAAAATTAACTGGTATGCTGTATAAACAGCACAGCTGGGGAAGAAAAGATTATCGTTGCTGTAAGTATTGAAAATGATATCTAATGTTTATAATGACAGGGGCTAATGCTAGGCTTCCAACAATAAAAAGCAAACCACTGCTGCACCAGACAACTCATGAAGCTCATCATTCCTTTATAGCTTACCTGCAGGCAACAGTTTTCTTTATTATAATGGTTAAGATATAAGAGAGATTAGATAAAGGTCAGAAGCACTCAGAATTTAATTATCTGGCTCAAATGTTACTCATTTTAAAAGGAGCAATGACCTTATTCCTTGTTGGATGTTATATATCGTACCGCTTGGATAATCCCATCTAATTTCATGCTCTCAATTTAGGTGTTTGACACAGGATACAAGGAGTATTATATGCTCCTCTTAGCAAAGGAGGTTTCTTGAAGGGATTACTCAACCCCCCTAAAAACTGATTTTTTTTCTCTGATGGTATGTGTCCACTCACCGTAAAAGGCTGTAGATGCTACCCCAGCATTAAGTAGAAGAGAGATCTGTGAGGTCATTAGATTTTATCTGTATCAGATGGCACAGCATGACAAGACACACCTTCCAGTGTCCACAAATGGAAAGAAAAGTGGGTACAAATCCCTCTTAGTGGGTTAGTGAATTCTCTGCCTGGAGATAGCCATGGACAAACTGTTTCCTAATTTCAGAGAGTCATTGAAGTGCAAAAATTAGATGAAGTCACATCCAGGATTTTACTAACAGAGTTCAGTCTGACCTGGATTCACAAGCATCAAAGTGCCTTACACTGAAGTGCAATAATTACAGTTGAATGCAATTGAAATAAGCAATAAATGCATTCCCATGTGGTCCTCTGCAGAAGGATGGCCCTGGTCTCCCCTTAAGAGGACTTAACAGGAGAGGCTCTCTCCCTAGATCATCTTGCAGGCTGAAGGGCACACTGACTGCAGCTGGGAACTATAGCAGCCTTACATCTGCTGGGCTGGGAAAGAAGGAATACCCTCTGGCCCACAAAGTTCAGCAGCCTCTAATGCATTTCTCTTGGATATCTGTGAGTAATAACTAATACTTTTTCTTAAAGATAAATAAAGTTTCCTCTTGGCACAAGTATACATTGGCTAATGCTTGCTGTATGGAAACATACCGTCCCTGTATATGGAAATATTGACATTAGAAAATAGACTGCTGGAGTAATGGACTACAACTGCTGTGTAAGTCCACTGCAAAAAATGCTTGTTCATGAAATATGAATCTTTTTATGTCTGATTATTCTCACTTACTTGCAAAATGAAATTACTCTTGTCTTTTTATAATATTCTACCAGGCTGCCTATGATGGAGTTGTTTTCAGATACATGCCATTATTTTTTTTCCTCAACATTTCATTTGTATTGTTACCATAATAAAAACAGAGAAGAACCAAAAATGCATCCTTCTTAGCATATCAGAGACAAAAAACCAAACCCCCAAATTTAAAGGCTACAGGATGAAAATCCTATATCCAAAAACTTCACCTTCAGAGATTTTAGTGAATTACAAAAAAATATATCAATAAGAACATAACTGATTCAGAAAGCTGTTTTCTTGTTCCATTTGAAAGCCCAATCAAACCCCCTTAAGAATTGGCACCTCCTACTTATATTCACTATTGTAGTGACAGCTTTTACTAATTTAAATTAATTTAAGATGGCTATATGATCAAAACCAACAGTTAATGTATATAGAAATCATTTGTAATGTTTTGTTGTTAGCATGGTTCCCATCATCATTTTTTCCTGAACAAACTGGTGTTCTTCCAAACAGTTCCCAGGTATGGCTCAGGAGATACCATGAGCCAAAGACCATTCCGTAAGTAATTTACACTGGTCACACTGTTTTATATGGGTGCAGTCCCATGCCAATTGGTACCAGTGCCAGAGAACAGTCCTAAGCATGTTCATTTGTCTAGTAAAATACAGCTTTTAGAATCATAGAATGGTTTGGGTTGGAAGGGACCTTAAAGATCATCAAGTTCCAACCCCCCTGCCATGGGCAGTGGCACCTCCCACTAAGCCAGGTTGCTCAAAGCCCCATGCAGCCTGGCCTTGAACATCTCCAGGGATAGAGCATGCACAGCTTCCCTGGGCAACCTGTTCCAGTGCCTCACCACGCTCCCACTAAAGAATTTCTTCCTGATCTAGAATTTCTTCCTGATCTAAATCTCTCCTCTTTCAGTTTAAAACCAGTACCCCTCATCCTATTGCTGCACTCTGATAAAGAATCCCATTCCTTATCTTTCCTGTAGCCCTCTTTAAGTACTAAAATCTGCTATAAGGTCTCCCTGGAGCCTTCTCTTCTCCAGGCTGAACAACCTGAACTCTCTCAGCCTGTCCTCATAGGAGAGGTGCTCCATCCCTATTTGTGGGCCTCTTCTGGACTCATTCCAACAGGTCCATGTGCTGCCTGTGCTAAGGACTCCAGAGCTGGACACAGTACTCCATGTGGAGTCTCACCAAAGCAGAGTGGAGGGACAGAATCACCTCCCTGGACCTGCTGACCATACTTCTTTTGATGCAGCCCAGGATGCGGTTGGCTTTCTGGGCTGCCAGTGCACATTGCTGGCTCAAGTTGTGCTTCTCAACCACCAACACCTCCAAGTCCTTCTCCTCAGGGCTACTCTCCAGCCATTCTCTGCCCAACCTCTATTTGCGTCTGGGATTGCCATGTCCCCGGTGCAGGACCCTGGACTTGTCTTGGTTGAACTTGATGAGGTTCACACAGGCCCCCTTTTCAAGCCTGTCAATGTCCCTCTGGATGGCATCCTTTCCCTCCAGCATATTGACTGTGCCACACAGCTTGGTGTCATTGGCAAACTTGCTGAGGGTACACTGAATTCCACTGCCCGTCTCCAACAAAGAGTCCTACTGGTCCCAGTACTGGCCCCTGAGGAACACCACTCATCACTGGCTTCCACTTGGACATTAAGCCATTGACTGCAATCCTTCAAAAGCAGTCATCTAGCCAGTTCCCGATCGACTGAGTGGTTTCAGTGTTATCACATTCCTCCATGCTGTCTCCTTCAGGTCAGTGCAGCCCACCAGTCCAAACACATAGACTGCAGCATTCTCAGATGCTCTTCTCCTGGAGGTGTACATAGTAGGAAAGAGACAGTGCTAGCCACATTCTGAATCTTATCAGTAGCTGGGACAGTTGCACTGAGACTTGAATGTGCATGACAGGGTGATTTGTGTAGAGAGGAGAACATCTTAACAGGCATGAGAGCGTCATATGACACTGGAATACAAGCTTTTACTAAGCTCTTCTTGGTGTTCCTGAGAATGTCTTAATGAATGATTAGGCATATTATTACCAGAATTCAAGCTACCCTTAATAACCTTGCTTCAGTAAATCATGTAAAAATGATTATCAGATGGTAGTAGAAGGGAAGAAGGGAAAAGGCACTAAAACAGGATAAAATATGTGAAGAAAAAATCAAATCTAGAAATTTTATGGATAAGTACATCAAGATGAATGGTAAAATGAAGAATATACACAGTGAAATGACATTTTGGCCACAGTTAAATTAGTAGAGATTTTACAATGGGCTTCAGTAATTGGGAACTCCTACTTGAACCACATTATTCCAGGGTATAGGAAAGGTGACTTTGCTGTGTGTTCTTACGCTAATATGAGGAACAGATTTCCATTCTTTCATGTATGTTAACCTGTACTTATGTGTGTGTGTAGTCACACAAACACATTCAGTATTTAAAATAATATTTCATATGAAAATAACAGTATGAAGACCACAATAAGCTATTCATAAATATAAGCTAGTTCTTCTAATGTTGCAAATCAGAATAAATAATTTTCAAATCTTGTGACATATAATTCCAGGAGGGTGACCCTCCCTTATTCTTCTATTAATATGTTTCATTGCTTTAATCAAGGTTCATTAACCTACTGTAACCTCTAGCATGAAACTACCTTCTATGGCATATAGTCCTCCCACTCTGCAATCATAATGTGGTTATAAAATTACAGCAGAACAGTTTGTGGCTTAGATGTGTGGGAAGAGGCACTTGCACAGAAACAGCCAACTTCCTGTGTATTATAACAGAGTAATTAATCATAATTCACTGTACTTTTTAATGCATAACTTCAAACTGCCATACTCGATCAAATACCAGGACCATCTAACACAGAAGATATTGAAAATAAAGGAAATAGTAAGAAAAATACTAGGAGTAATTTAGTGAAATAAATAAACAGGATAGGACAGGATAGGATAGGATAGGATATTTTACTTGGAAGGGACCTACAGTGACCATCTAGCCCAACTGCCTGACCAGTTCAGGGCTGTCCAAAAGTTATTAAGGGCAGTTTACAAATTCCTCTAAACCACTGACAGATACAGGGCACCACCCACACCACTAGGAAACCTAGAAAAAAAGACCAAACATACAGCTTAATTATTAAAAGCTTGAGATGTTTTATATTTATGCAAGTTGTAGAAATAACATTGTCCTGGTTTGGGGTGGAGCAGAGCCAACTTTCTGTTTAGTGAGAGAGGCTCTTGCTTATACTTGTTGCTGTGGCAACCAGGGTCAGCTGACTTGGTTGTTTACCCTGTGGAGGGGTTTCACCTGTGGGCTGGAGTGGACGGGTCAAGTGATCTAAAACTCACCAATAAGGTACTCCATCCTGTCTACCATGCACAGTATAAAAGCTGAAGGATTAAAGGGATTGAGTTGGCTCTTTTTCAATGACTTTCTTTCTTTGATAACTGATGCCTGGGGAGGACTTTGTCAGTTTATCTACCTTTGGACTTGATCTGTGTGTTCTTGAATGTAGATCTGGAATCCGGTTCCCATTCATCACTAAGTCCAGTCTGGAACTTCCCCAGTGCCTGCTGGTGGTATTTCCTTGGGAACTTGTTTGTAATGTACATACATTATGTGTATGTATATGCAATGTAAAAATATATATATAGTTTTGTATATACGGTATATATTTCAGTATTTTCTTTTAACTTTATTAATAATATTTCACTAAAGGAGTTTAATTTTTCCTAAACTTATAAATCTCTTCATGTCTCTTCTTCTTCTCCTGGGAGTGAGAGGTAGGGGAGAGCATCTGTTGTCTTGTCATTGGCCAACTGGGCCTAAAACTGCCATGTTAAAAAAAAAAAAAAAAGCCAAAGATTAGGCGTAAATTCTTAAAAGCTTGAGATTTTTTTTTTGTTTATGCAGGTTATAGAAATAACACATGCAAGTTTTGGACTTGTACTCTGCAAACTGGAAAAACTTGCACAATAATTGTCTTGGTGGTTGCAAGCATGAGCACTGGCATTTGAAGGCTGTTTTTACAGAAAGGATGTTACCTTGTTTAAAGGCACAGTGATTTGAAAGACCATAGGTGCCTTTTTTTCTGGAATTAGTGCAAAAACTCACATTTGTGCAACACTTATGGAGCAGATGTGCAATACCTATTGGTCTTGATAGTGGATATACAAAAATTGTTGAAGTTGTATGAGTTAACTGGAAGAGTAGTTTTCCTTGCCATATTTAAAAAATGTTTTATACTTTTCTCGTAACAGAAGCTGCTGTTCTATGGAGTTATAAGCATGAGTATGAAAGAAGAAAGTTAAACTGATAGCCCTTAAGAAGGACGAAACTGTATTGGTGAATAATTCATAATCATTTTCTGGAATAAAATACTAGCATTTGCTGTTTTGCTTAGGCAGTGATTAATATGAGCTTGTCCGACTAGGAGGTTTGTCCTGAATTTCTTGTAAAATGCTGACACTATAAGATTATAAGAAACATTTTGTCAGATATGGAGCTCAGAAGCAGCTTAGTTTTGCTTTTAAAATGCTCAGCTTGCCCTAGTTTTAATCTTCTTTGTTTGCTTCCTGTTTGTTTGTCTGCATCTTTTTACCCCAAAATATATTGATCAACTTTTTACCAAAGAAAAGTAGCCTATTTTTATTCCGGTAATTAAAGGGACAAAGAAAAGTTGGAAGTCTTTATTGGTTAGTACTTGTCTTTCCCTTTAACCTTTAAAGAGTTTGAAGTAGTCATTCTCCTTCTAAGTGAGGATTTCTAAAATAATATTCTGTAATTGGATTTCGTAAAAAAAAATAATTTCCTTTGAATAAACAAGTTGATGTTTCAGTTCTCTTTATACTTTTAGGTTTACTAGGTCACAATTTATTTCAGCTTTTGCATATTTATAGACTAACAAAAAAACATACACTCCTTTCAAGCTGTGAAGTTTTTTTAATAGCTAAATACAGTTAGTAATTTTTAAAAATACTTCTGTGAGCAGTGAAAAGACATAAATATAACAGAATCCGATGTCAAACAGCTTTTATCAAATCAATCAGTAGCTCCAACTCAGTGCTAAGAAATGGGTAATTTTCTGAAAACACACACTACCATATATACATTTACGTATTTATTTATGCTTTTGATAATGATTGCCATATATCAGTGGGAAATAAATCACTGTCAGATGTGAGAAAAGCTAAATCAAGTTGCAGTCAAACCTCATTTTTGAAGAAATGAAAATCATAGACAAAGTTCATGAAGTATGCAATCCCTTTGCAATGACATTTTCTTGAAAAATAGTGCTGACTATAACTTTTTTATTAGAGGTTGACCACACAGTACAAATGCTAGAAATATCATGATACCAAATAAATTATCTAAATCCCAAAGGAAAGCTATGGCACACCAAAAATAGTTTATTTTGATTCAGATTTTCAAGACAGTAGAATATTATTAAGCTCTGTTTTTATTTCTCAGTGTGAGCAACAGAATCTTTCCTTTTCTTACCTTCCCTTGCCTCACCCCACCTGGCCCTGCAGGATCACTGACATTTCCCATTAGAAGTCAATAAAGACTGTCAATAAACTTTTCCCTGTACAGAAGTATACCTTAGTGTTGTAAATGGAGTTTTATGGATTTGGAGTAAAATAGGCATTGTGGTTCTCCTTCCCTGCAAAAAGGTTGTCCATTAATTAATTGACAAAATGTAAAAGAAGCAGCAAATAATAAAATGAACGATTAATCATACTAATTACACTTACTCCAGTCTTTTAAGAATGGAATGAAAAACTTTTGTGAGGAGCATCAAACAGTATTTTGGGTTACTGTAGGGAGATTAACCAACCTCATACCCACATATTTTTTTCTATCACTTAATAATGCATTTCTAAATTTTAAAGTAGGTTAAGGGAATAACGTTTTAGAAATTTGTTATTGGTTGTTTTTTATTAACCAGTTAGACATAATAAACCATCTGACTTTTTTATCACTAAATAATGGAGGGACAGATGCTTAAACAGGGAGACTTACATCATAACACAGAGGGCTAACTTCCCCTGGCACAAATTAGCTGTCCACAACTGGTCTTTGGGCTTGTTTCTTGTCTGGTGGGGGAATCGAGGCTTAATTAGCATTTTTCATGTGGACATTTATTTTTAAAAAAGATTTTTTCTGAAGTTAAAGATATCTAAAATAATATGAGGGCTTTGTAATAGCTTTCAGAGCAGTGTTCCACTGCATGAAATAGAGGGCATATACCATATGTTTTGAAGTGTGATATGAGTTTGTGTGAGGATGCTGCCATTTCAAAGTACAATGATAGATAACTGGGCTAGTAGAGAAAGGAAAGTCTGGTGTTTGTGTGTGCAACTTCCTTGGAGCAATCCTTTAAGTGAACTATTCCTAGAACCATACCGCATCATTATTTAAGACAAAAGCAGTTGGTGTCACTCAAAGGACATTCGAGGAACAGTGGAGAGAAGTTTCAGACAAATCCTAGGGTGAGATTCAGTTCAGGTGTATATCTGCCTAGATAAGTAAGCTGCCATTAAAGGTAATGAATATCAGATGCTTCATGGAGTTGCCAAATAACAGATGTCTTGCACACCCTGAGAAGTCCTAGAGAATCTAAAATGCCTGTAGGGGGCAAGCAAATAAGGCAAAAGATCTGTGGGATGTAAATGTCCTTCTGAAGGACTGTTGGACTTGGAGGGATATCATAAAATGTTTTAAATGCAATAGATAATTTTTTTTAGGAAAGCAAATAACAGCCCTGCCTGCCATTTTCTGTGATAGAAGCTTAGACACTTAGGTCACATGTAAAAAGCTATATTCAGGAATTCAGAAAGTGTCACTGGACACTGAAAATAATGTCAAGGGACTCTTCTGAGCTCCTTCACTAAAAATTTATGTATTGTAGAGAATTGTCAATGAGATGCAATTGGAGCTGAGTTTCTGCAATGCACCTCTCCATTGTGTAAGTTCCCAGCCACTAGTGTCAGGGGATCAGATACACTCTGTGGGCTCCTTGCGTTGTTTCTCTGCTTTCTTTATGAGTGCTTAGCTTTGTACTAAAGAACTTAACTTTTTTTTTTTTCTTTTTTTCCCTTGGACTCAGTGATCTATGTAGTTTATTGGATATTTTTTTTCTTACAGATTGTGGCTATTCACAAAAATTTCTTTGTGCTATGATGTTTCTACTACACCCATGTGATATTTATCCTCCTTATTACTACCATTAGAAGCTTCATGATGAGACTGAGATTCATTAGATGGATTTTTCTCTGATGAGACAAAGGAGGAGAAATACAGAGGTGATCTGAAGGATGCTAATGATGAAAGAGACCTTGTTTTTTCAGAGGCCATAGAAACTGGCATGGAAACATGAGCCAGGAAGCTTATGGAGAAGAGCTGTCACTGATTTCAGATGTGGTATTGGGGGTTGTGGTCAAGGGTTGGGGAGTTATAGGCCTGTGTAATGTGTTTTAGTCAAAGAGAAAGGATGAAGTATGTAGCTGAGAATAATGACTTCAGAGACTTTTTGGGGACACAAACTAGCAGCTCACTTAGGGACATCCTTAAGTTGACAAGACTTTGAAATAGCTAAGTCTGTGGATGCAGCTTGGCATCTTAATTCGACCTATAATAAATGCATGAGGAATGGCTACATCTGACCAACTCATGCTTAGGATCCATTTTGATTTAAAGTGGAGAAATAAGGATTTTTAGGACATGGATTTTCCTGATACATTTGAGATGTCCAAAAGAGAAATACTTTTGTAGAAATTCTTATTTTTTCTTCACTGACTAGATAGCAAGCTCAAATAGAGATGTCTGCATTATAACTATATTTGTTTAGTTGTGTCTCACCTTGGAAATGGGCAGCAATCCGTCTGCTCAGACTGGATGCTATTACCATTAAAAGAAGCTGCTGTTTTTGTAAAAGTGGTAGCCTGGAAGCGTGGAAGCTTTCTGACCCATCTTTAATGGATTGAGCAGTCCACATCTGGAGTTAAACAGCAAATAGTATTTTATCAATATTGCGATCATATAGAGGGGCCTTTAGTAAGCCATGAAACAATCTGAAACTCTGCAGAACATACAGATTTTATGAAAGAATGGATGAAAAATGAGCTAAATTTGAAGAAACTGTCCTTTTTTTATGTATTGTCCAAGTAGGAGTCACACTGTTTTACAAATTCCTCTTAACCAGTTTACAACATCTCTTTTGACCTTTTTTTTTCCTCCCAATCTTCCTAAGTTTTAACTTTATTCTAATATGTGTTTAATGAGTCTCACCAGAATGTAGTGTAAACCAGCTATACCACCACTAGCTAGACTTTAGTAAAGCATTTGATGCTGTTTCACACAGCATTCTCCTGGAGAAACTGTCTGCTCATGGCTTGGGCAGGGGTACTCTTTGCTGAGTAAAAAACTGGCTGGAGGCCTGGACCCAAAGAGTTGAGGTGAATCGAGTTAAATCCAGTTGGTGGCTGGTCACAAGTGGTGTTCCTCAGGACTCAGTATTTGGGCCAGTTCTGTTTAATATTGTTATTTATGATCTAGATGAGGGGATTGAGTGCACCCTCAGTAAGTTTGCAGATGACACCAAGTTGTGCAGCAGTGTTGATCTGCTTGAGAATAGGAAGGCTTTACAGAGGGGTCTGGACAGGCTGGATTGATGGGCTGAGGCCAATGGTATGAGGTTCAGCAAGGCCAAGTGCCAGGTCCTGCATTTGGGTTGCAACAACCCCATGCTGGCTGGTATAGCGTGGCCAGCAGGATGAGGGAAGAGATTATACCACTATACTTGGCACTGGTGAGGCCACGGATACAACTCAAATACACCACCTCGAATACAATAAGGCTTTACAGAGGGGTCTGGACAGGCTGGATTGATGGGCTGAGGCCAATGGTATGAGGTTCAGCAAGGCCAAGTGCCAGGTCCTGCATTTGGGTTGCAACAACCCCATGCTGGCTGGTATAGCGTGGCCAGCAGGATGAGGGAAGAGATTATACCACTATACTTGGCACTGGTGAGGCCACGGATACACCTCAAATACACCACCTCAAATACAATATTCAGTTTTGGGCTCCTCACTGCAAGAAAGACATTGAGGTGTTGGAGCATGTTCAGAGAAGGGTAAATACCTACAAAGGGTAATACCTACAGTACTCTACTAATCACCTTGAGAAGTTTGATGCTGTGTTAAGTATGGTAAAGCATGTAAAATCTTTTTTTTTTTTCTTTTAAATTATTCTAACTCCTAGACCATAGTCATTTTATGCACAAAAATCAACTTGGAGCAGCATGGGAAAAAAAAGACAATTATTTTTCATTGACACTCAGTGGGAAATTACAACTCCACAGCTATGCCACTGCAAAGAAGTTTGTGTGTGTGTCTAATCAATTTCCAATAAAATCAAAACAAATTTATTTCAGAAGTCATTTTTTCAATTTCAGTGCAGATAGGAAGTAAATGAAAGATTGTACTGAGCAATCGGTTCATCGGTTTTTAGATATTCAAAACTTAGGTTGCTTAAAATCTTCAATTTAAGCAAGAGCAAATGCCACTTGTCATCTATTATGCCATTATGTTTCATATACTCAGATTTAGTTACAATAACCTTGTTAGTTTTTTACAGCTGAAAAGTCTAAGAAGCTGAGATCTGAATGAAACTAAATGATCTGCTAATAGTTGTTTGCTGAGATATATCTTTTTCCCTAAAACAACTTTTTATTAAGAACTGCATACAAAAATGTGAGAATTGTCAAATATGTTAAGAATAGGAGTACTGTTCAGAAATGTATAGTTCTATCATTAATTATTTTTTATCTAAAAATGGGATTTCTGTAAACAACATACTCAATAAACTTTTCTTTTTATAATACCAGCAATAGTATAAATGAAGAAATGAATGTGTATAGAAAAAAAAGTGTTTTGAAGCTTTATAATTATATAGGAATGCAAATTCCCTTTTAAAATGTTTGTTTTGAGAAATTGGTTGAGCAGCTTTTACTGCTGAATGGGCATGAAGAAAAATTATTTAATTAACATGTCAATAAACAATATGTTTTTTAGTCACCTGAATGTGCTTCATACTGACTACAATCAGTGTCTATGTGTTTGAGAAGATAAATAGATTAGTTTTCTCGAAGTTGCTTTTCCCTGTGAGTTTAATAATATACTTTGGATGAATAGAACTGTTAGTTACAGTACACTATATTAAAGACATTTCAAATCACTTTCAGAAAAAAAAAAAGAAAAAATGGGAAAAGTTTATTTGAAAAGCAATTATCTTCTGTTAAGGATTCCTTAAACTTGTGTCTTCTATGAAAAAAAAAAAAAAGGTTAGTTATACTCACACTCATTGTGAAAAATATACCTGCATGTTGGCATTTTTCATCAAATAAGCACAGGTCTCGTTCTTATTTTGGATATGTATAAATACAAAACGGAATAGAATTTAAAGCTAGTGACTGAATGGCACAAAATTAATGAAAACATAGAATCCCTTGTCTACATGACTCTGATGGCTCGTGGTATAATCAGCGACCTAGGAGAAATATGGATGTGCGTATCTGGCATCAGTGCCTCTCCCTGTCTCTGTTCGGTGAGTAACACAAGAAACCACGTGCACGTTTTCACCTATATCTCACCATATTTTGTTTAATGTCCTTCAGGATCAAAAGGATCCAGTCTGCTGATTGAGTCTCTGCACCTTTCTAAATTTGATATAATGAAGTGACAATAAAACCTTTATGCTATTTTGGAAATACCCTCCACAACCTTCATTGTGTTACTTATTTTTTTTTGCATTGGTAGGTGATCCATCTGCCATCTAGGTCATCTTTCTGTTTTATGCTAGAGTAACTCTGTTGATTCTACCTGGCTGACTTCTAGTTTAAACTTGAGTGAAACAAATGTTGTCTGACATAGTTGCCATCAACAAAGTAGCAACTGAATGAAGAAGGATTTCATTGAAAGCTTGATATATAACAGCCCAAGTAGTGCAATACCATCATTGCAAGCACAACACTACAAAAAGATTCAAAGTAAAAACTACCTACATTTCTGAATGCTGAAAGATTTCAATGCTTAAAGGCTCTTCACTATATTTTCTGTATTAAATTATCTTAAGATGCAAACTTTTGTTGCTTTATAATCTACTGTGGCTATCGTACTGAGCAATTACTTCCTGTCCAAATATCTTTCCTTTAATGCCAGCTAAAGGCATAAAGGCAATGGGAAGCTAAAAAGCTGAAGAGAAAAAAAAAGAACAACAAACAAAAAACACAACAAAAAAACCAAACCAAAATTCTACCCAACAAAGAAAAGAAAACCGCAACCCCAAAAATAAAAAACAAAAACCACAGAACACCTCAAATGTTGGCATCCATATAGAGTGGATTAAAGTGAAATTAATTCCAGAATAGATAGTTCATGTAAGAGCTAATTACTATAGTACACTCTAAAAAGCTACTGATTCAGCCATTCAGCTGCAAAGCCCAGACCTGACCACTTCTAGGATTTAAGCCCATCCAAGTTCCAATCTGATAGATAGCAAAGGCTCAAGTGATAATCGTTCCTTTCTCTTTCCAAAACAATATTGTCTCAGGAAGTAGTAGTTAGCATCAGCTTTTCTTTTTTCTTTTGAGAAAGAAGCAGAAGAGGATATGCAGGTGAAAGTATTGTGTACCAAAATATATCTCAGTTCAAAATTAGATTTACAGTTGCTAAACACATAAAATTTTGGAATTTAATAAACTTTCCCAATTCAAGACTCTATTACAAATATATACTTACTAGTTTAGTCTTTATTTTAAGTTTTCAAGGAAACATACTATACAGTTTACTGCAGGCATTCTGAAAGTGCCTTTGTAAGAGCCCTTTTTGAAATGGAATGAAACATTAGTAGCATAATTATGCCTAATGCTTGGAATTATTTTTTTTAAATTGCTCTACGCTTTACATTTATCTGTAACACTTCATATAGCATTTACTGATCTTTTATTTAAAATTTGCAATAAAATTTTAAACCTTACTTGCATTGTTGATCACTCATTTATGCAATAGTCCCTGTGAAAGAAACACAAGCCTTTTTTGCATGAACATGAGGAAGTAAATTATACTGTCTGGATCTTCTTTACTCTGCACATGAATAATAAATAGAAGTATTACCAGTCTTCCCTCAGATCCTTCATTTGTCATCATATGTTTTCTTTTGGGGGGAATAAGGGAAAGTTAGCTTTTTCTAATAATTTTCTCAAATATGTAGACACTGTTGTCAGCCTGTAGCAAAAAAATGCATACTGTAGTCAAAAGTTGAGTTACAGAAAGTCTCCATTCAGTATTGGAAAAAGAAAAGGTGTAATGAAGTAGATCTATCAACTAGAATAATAAAATCTAAACTACACCAAATTACATGGAAACCATCAGTGAATGGGAAATAAAGAGTTTAAGATGGAAAGGTCATGGCGATATCAGAGTTCTCAGTAGAATTACTGTGTTTGAATAGATGAAAAACTATGGTCAGAATACAGTGCTGCAGATTATGGTTCAAGTAAACTCTGCTATAGGCAACAGATAACTTTGGGAGGGTATGATTCATATTTAAAAGAAAGAAATCATGCTGTGCTAGCGCACAGTCAAGAAAATTAGCATGCACGCTAAAGATGATAGGAATATGAAACTGAAATTAACGTCTGCCAGTGTGTATGGAATATAAAGAAAATTCCCGCTTTAAGACTTGCAGATGTCTCTAAAGATTTAACTCTATTTTTGTTACTCCTTCCTCCCTTCATCAAGGTTACAGGGAGAAATACCACACAATGCAAAATACAGAAAAACTATCTGGGCGAAAAAATGCCTCTGTGTTTGTGGATTATTTTAGAATTATTTTGGTGGAAGGTCTTAATTTTTAGTTGTAGGAAAGTTCTGAGTTGTTTGGCTTTCATAAGTGTTTAGGGGAAATACAGCATAGGCAAGGACTGAGGGCCAGGGTCTGAGCTTGAAAGCAGCTTCTGAGTAGAGAGGGGATAGGCCCAAATAAGGTTTTTTTCATCTCTTTGTCAACTCTGCAGACTCATCTCAGGTCACCCCGCTGCCCCGTGTGAGAGCCAGGCTTGGGCACCAGCAGACAAACCTTTAAGGGTCATGAATGCACTAGGTTCCTGGCTGGGGCCAAATGACATATATTGTAGGGGGCAATGGATTGCAAAGCTGGCTGAAATACAGCAGGTCAAGCTGCAAAATGTAGCGATGTTTGTTAAATTGTCAGCTGTAGTTCTGCCTTCTCTCTGCCTCAAATAAGTGGAGCTTGGAAGATGTTGTATAGCAGAACCATGAGGCAACTGACTACCCTAAGTCTGAAGTCACCCCTCTGGACTTTCTTTTAGTCCTCCAGGGCATGGCATATACTGTAAAGAAAAGCTAGCATTGCAGTAAAGATTCTGGTTGCTGCCACTTGGAAATGTGGGAAGCCTTTGTGAAATCCCACAACAGAATAAAACCAATCTTGTAGGTGATTTAGGAATAGAAGAATAGCAGGTAATGAAATAATTAGAGATGTTTTTATGAAGAATTCACTTAGTGGAAATTCTGTTTGAGTCATCCTTGTGAATGAGAAATACATTAACTTTTATTTCAAGAATGTTTGTATAGCTGCAAAAGATACATTATTTACAATATGAATTTATAAATGTTCATTCAATTGACTTCACTAACAGGGTAAACACAATGTTTCCATTTATTCAGACCTGTGATATATATGCAAGGTTATTAATTAATTTTTGCTTATCAGCATTCAATTTTATCTTTCATTTTGTTAAATGGACATCTTAAAACATTGTAGCCTTCTGTATTTCATTGGTATTTTTCTTTTATTTTGATTAACCTGAGTAATTTTTTATCATCTGCAAATGTTGTCATTTTTATTTTTGAATACTGTAAATGCTCCAGAAATTTATGTAAATCTTTACAGAATTCTATGAATTTCTCTTTGCATTGGGAAACCTGAGCCTTTATTCGTGTAAATTTTTCCTAGAGCCTTACTTTTTTTTCTGTGAGAACTTGTTTGGAAACTTTGATATCACCTTGACGGTTAGTGGTGCCTTTGAAAGACTCAAGTATTTCTTACTGTGATTGTCCTTTAAAAAAGAAAATAAAAACAGCAGGTCTTCCCCACCACAGCATATCTATCATTAGGTCTACTAGATTTATGTTAATATAATTTAAACTTTTTTTTTTTTTGGTAGTAAACAGATCCATTAATTGGCTTGTAGTTTCCTAGTTTCCTGATGATACTCAACACAAAAATAAAAACAGGTCTGTCTCCCCGCCTTTTGAGACTGAGTCTAATTCAAATAACAAATTCAAGTGTGACAACTTGAAAATCTCTTATTATACTTTCTTTGCATATTGTGTTAGTACTATGATGATTTTGACAGCTCTTTTTAACACAAACAAAAGCCTTGAGAAAAGCCATTAAAAAGAGAGAGGTATAAAGCCTATATCTCTTTATATAAAAATGCATCCTAGTAGTCATCATGCAACCATACTGAGAGCTCTTTCTGTTGGATGGGAAATTAAAGGAATGGAAAGCGTGATTTTTAACACCAAAAAAAGGGAAGAAAAATCAGATGTGATAAAAGCAGTGATATACCTCCAGTTGCATCAAGATATTTTTTTTTTCCCCTCAACATGATGGTATTTAAGAAATATGGGCATATGTACTCAAAAGGTCTCTGAAGTGTTGGCTAGAGGGAATATTTCTTTGGCATGGAACAATTGCTACATTTCCTGCCTTGTTCACCACAGGAAAACCAATGTTTTACTCTTTCCTGATATTTATTCCTTAAATTTGTTAAAAATTGTTATGATTCATGTGGAAGGAAAGTTGTTGTTGTGACAAGGGATGTCTTGAATGGAATTAGCTGTCCAGAATACTTACCTGAGAGGGTGAACAAAGCATTAAACTGCTGTCATCTTCAACAGTTTCAAATAACTTTTGTTTCCCTCTTTCTTAAGTAGAGAAAATGCATATATTAATCATCCAAAGAGAAATGCTAAAGTCCCTGCTAAAGACCGTAAGAACCAGCAGCAACAGAAAGTGCACTACTCAATAAATAATTAAAATGGCTAAAATTATCAACTTCATTTATTCATATTGGCAGTATTGATGCTTCAAATGAATAAGATCCTTTGTATATTACAAGATATTTATTTGCTTATGTAGAAAGTATAGGCCGAATCACTGTCCATGTAGAAAAATTTTTAAAAATAATTTTGTGATCTGCCTGATAAAATTCATCCTCTTAACAGCTGAAGTTTAATATAAATAATTAGTTAATGCACATGGAATGCTGGACATGACACAGGAAGAACAATTCAACCTAGAGATCTGTCATAGCCTCAACTGTTTTCCTCCTTCATCCAGTAACTTTATTTCCTCTTGCATGTGGATTTACTAAAATTCACATAGCTTTTTTTCCCTCCTTAAGGGGAAATAGACGTATTCATAAATATAAATGCACACATTTAGATCAGAATAAGCAGAATGATATGGGGATTCAGTTAGCAGGTACATCACACAAAAGCAAGTACTGATCACTCCTGAGTTTCTCACATACTACTCAGCTTTAGCAGTGTCCATTTTCCATGTGATAAGCTATTGCAGAGTAAGAGCCCAAAAGTGACGAACCTAGAATATTTTTTCTCATCTCTATATAAAACCAACATCAGTTTTCTCAAAGATATCTGCAATACCCTTCTTGTCACAGTTTTTCTACTCTCTAATTTACCTTCTCCTAGTGAATATGAAAGTATCATTATACCAGGAAGTGGTTCAGAATTAAACCATGTGACCAGAATCATAAAGAAATTTAGTAACAAAAACAGGTTTTGTGCCAACTCTTCCAACTTGTAACATGGTAACATAATTCTTGAGCTATTTTTTTACGGTATGGATACTAGTATTATTTTTAAAAGAAGTCATCTAGAAATTTGATTTAATTATCATTGTAAAAGAAAAAACACTTCTTTTTTCAAGGGTGTTAATAAAGTAAAACAGAGAAAGCTGTTGTCACAATCACATTTTGTAAAATATGTGATCAGCAGGCTTCAGAAACATGCTGCAATATAATATCGCACTCTATCACATTGTTAACCTAACTCTGACTTTCAGAACTGTTCATTTGGACTAGGAAATTGCAAAAGTCTATCTCTTCTTCAAATCCTGAAGTTGATCTGATTATGACTAGCTTCCCATCTTGAATTTGACAGTGGTTTTAACCAATATGTTTTCCACTATACTTATATTTTTTGGATGTATATGTAATACCAGATAACATGGCTGGCTGAGCACATTCAAGATGTATTAAAATTGTTTTCCATAAATACATAAGCTTTAACTTTTACATGCCACAGAAAATTGGCTTTACATCTCCCTGACTCATAGAATGGCTCCTTTTGCAGAGGTGCTTATATATCCAAAGCTTACATTATTTTCACTGATGGAAAAAATTCTGTGGATTGAAGTGTAAACATCAGAGCAGAAGATGCACTGTCTCAGCTTCTTATGCAGGCAATGAGTATGTCAGTTATGAATAATATACTTGAATGTTAGGCAGACCATACAGTTCTGTTAAAGGGCTAAGAAATTTTGTTACTGTGCTTGAACAAAGTACCAGCCCAAACTGCTAAGGTCCCTGTCGTAGTAAAACATCTAAAACTACTTCTCTATTGATTAGTAACTATGAATAAAGCTTCAAGAAGAGAGGTCTGAAAATTTTTGAGGTAGGAACTCCTGAACCAGAAACCAAATGTGTCAGGAGACATTCACTTTTGGGAGCCAGGAAGAAAGTGAAATGAACAACCTTGACTTTTAAATCTTGAGAAATAAAGATCTGGTGACCCAGGAAAGACCACAAAATGGTAACTTTGGCAGCCTACTTTCCTAGATCTATTTTTTTATTAACTCATTTTTTTTCTGGTAGAGCCCTGCTGAGCCAAGGAATTTGCTTGTCCAGAAATCCCACGTCTTGAAATACCCACAGTATGGATGATGTTTGTCAGGACTAATAAAGTTCTGATTTTCTACTCTCCCATTTTCATTTTTAAGGGACAGGGTAATACACTGTAATATTTGACCAGAAATCAAGCATTCAGGATTCTGTCTTCCCTCACCACCTTGAAGTAACTCTGTCTTTGCCAAGACCCAAGATCTAGACTTGGACTCTGGCTTGATACGTAGACTCTATCATTCAGACTTTTCCTGTCCCTCTCTGCCAAAATTTGATAAGAGAGAATGTTCCTTGGCTGATAATATGAATGAAAAAAGGAGAATACTAAAAGAAAAAGCTAATCATTCTTTCAGGTTCACTGAACCTGATTGAGGCATGTGATCTAATTTTAGAAAAAGCTAATCATTCTTTCAGGTTCACTGAACCTGATCACATTGAGGCATGTGATCTAATTTAGTTTTCTTTTCGAATTTACTGTGAGAATATTAGCAACAAAAATCCTACCACTATGTTCTGACTTAGTTCATTTTGACAGACCTTTGATAGTTGCAGTTCACTATTCACTGATCTTTACGTGACACAAACAATGGAGGAAGGTGGGGAGAGGGAGAGAGAGATGTTTAAAATTACCTTTCCAAATCCTTAACCAAATCTAGTCAAAGAAGTTTAAAGTATTTTTATTTCAGTAATAAGGATAAAGGATTTTTACATTAATTTAAAAATTCCCTTTTGCTTCGCATGTTCTAAATTGCTGAACAGGAAATTACGTCAAAATTGATTCCTTTGTGTAGCAACAGAATTGTGAGAAAACAGAAGAAAAACGACAATGGCATTCTTGTCCATAGTAATGCAAAGAAAGGCAACTGCAACTAAATGTAAGGGAAAATTCCAAGATGTATAACTCGGCAGAAAGTGCCAGCTAGCTACTTTTAGTCTTGATTATTATATTTGTTGTTTAAAGTAAGGCATAATCCCTACACAGTCTATAAACAAATAATGTAGTAAAAAAATAATTCTGTCTAGAAAATTTTATTATAACAGATGTCTGAGTTATAAATATGCTGATGAAGCTGTTTCATTAGGGAGAAACAAAGAATGGTTGTAGATCATGCCTGGTTTGATTTGTCTAACAGAATAAAGAGTAAAGCACAGGAAAGACTTCTCTTTGTGCAAAGGTAGAACCATTAAATCTCATGTATATGTTTGTCATAACACTTTTTGTATAAACACAACTTCTCAAAATTGCAATTTTGAAAATGAGAAGAAATGGGAAACTCTTTTGTGACCTATAATGTTAATGGTTTTATTTTTCCCTATCTTCAACCGATGAAAGAAAGGGCTACAAGTTTGTTCAGCTGGATGTTCAGCTCAGTGCAGGTGGTTCCCATAGGAATGAGAGAAGGTGTAAGTACTGTGTTTCAGCAGAGACCCAGAGACTCAATACTAGTTTAGAGATATGATGGAGACACAACGACATGTCCTGAGAACCCAGGGATGACTGAATGGAGTTTCTTGCAAAGAAGACAACAGTGAAAGCTGGTGGACTAAAATCAAGTCTGTCCTTGTGTACAGACTGCAAGAAAGAGGAAGATTTGTTTATAAATTATTTTTTAAAACATATGTCAGCTAGGTGATCTGGATTTTCTCTGTACCAAAAGTTACCTTGTTCTAATTCAAACTCTGATAAAAGACTAGAACTTAAATTACTTTTTGATGTTACTGGAACAATCATTGTAAGGAAAAGGGGCAGGTAGATCCACCTGAAGAATTTTACTGTTCAAGGAACTTCCAGTCCCAGAGATTTCCTTCCATATGTAAATTGCTACTTCTCTTCATTCCAGATTGAGCTTTAGGCAAACAGTCAGTGTAATGCAAAACATTATTTTGTGATTAATTTTTACAAATCCGTCTTGGTTCATTTATTGAAAGATTGAAGGTATTCACACAGGAGAGCTGGAGAAGGGAGTGAGATGTCTAATTCAAACTCTGATAAAAGACTAGAACTTAAATTACTTTTTGATGTTACTGGAACAATCATTGTAAGGAAAAGGGGCAGGTAGATCCACCTGAAGAATTTTACTGTTCAAGGAACTTCCAGTCCCAGAGATTTCCTTCCATATGTAAATTGCTACTTCTCTTCATTCCAGATTGAGCTTTAGGCAAACAGTCAGTGTAATGCAAAACATTATTTTGTGATTAATTTTTACAAATCCGTCTTGGTTCATTTATTGAAAGATCAGCTAGTCCAACCCCCCTGCCAGAACAGGTCCACCTAGTGCAGGTTGCACAGGAACTTGTCCAGGTGGGTTTTGAATGTCTCCAGAGAAGGAGAGATTTTTAGATGAAGGTGCAGAGGAAATGGGTGGTGATCTGTCTTTTCAACTAAAAAAAAATAAGTATTTTTAAAGTCTACCAGCTGCAAATAGGGTAAAGCAGCAGTGACCTGCATGTATGTTCATCTTGAGGATCTTCAAAATCCTCCTGGACTGAGCTCTCAAGGAGATGAGTGGCAGAGTTCTTAAGTTGCTAAGGAATTCCCTTAAGGTTTAGAAATAAAATAAATGCTGAGTCATTACTCAGTCACTTCATATGCAGAAACAGATATGTACTTGCCTGGAGGAGTCTGTTTTTGAAAACTGACATATCCGCAAATTACAGGTACCTAAATTTCACTTTATGTTCTTGATTACCACTTGATTCAAGCATATTGATTCTTCTTTTTCCTACAATTTATAGATTCTTTTGAAACACTGTCTTAGTGTCCTGAAAAATTATTAGCTACTAGACTACCTTCTTTTGCTGGTCCCCTCAGCAGTTCTTGACATTGGCATTGTTCCCTTATATATATAATTAAAATAATTTTTTTTTATTTTACCAGAGACAGATACAGAAATCAAGGTACATGAAAGTTTCTAAACATACTTTCAAGCATATTTAGTTCTTTAAGAGTTTGGAAATCAAATCATTCATAGCTGTAACTGAACTAATAAAACCTCAGTAATTATCTTTTTTAATTGGCCTTCAGCATTCTTAGGTTGAAAGCAATTATGTAGATACAGAACTGAAGTAGAGTGTGAGCCTTGAATTATCTGTTTGTATAATTATATAGAGAAGTATGCTGAATATCTCTCACTTGTAAGTGAAGTGTTGAGGAAAAAGAGTTAATCAAAGGCACATATTATAAACTCAGTAGTTTCGTTTTAGCAAAACCCACACATTTAGTATTAGGAGTTCAGGAGCAGCTTGTGTACTTTTATGGTAGCCAATGAACTAAAGGATAATGTACGGTTGAGGAAGTGACCCAAACATGAAGTAACCGCATTAGTGTACCAGAGCACAAAATTACAGCTTATTTTTTAGGGGCAACGACATTTTTTAGTTTTTAATTTTTTTCTAGGAGGATATGAAAGTTGTCTAGAACGACAATGACAGAACATGGTATGCTGCGATAGCCATAAGGAATAAATATGTCTGTATACAGAAATATAGAGAACAAACGACCCTAACTCCCACCCCCAAACTCCAAAAAAATAATCTAAGTGGTTCAGTGAATTATATCTTTGCAATTCCTGAAAGATTTGCATAGAAAGTTGTGCCACTGACTCTGATCTCAACAAACAGGCCTCATTTTGCAAACCTGTTGTGATTAGCTATTTCTATTCATTGCAAAGTTAGAGGTAGAAGTCCAGTGAAGTATAATCATTAGGGGACAGATTGTTGACGGATCTGGGAGGATAAACATGAGAAATGAACACTCTTGATGAGTATGGTCCAGGATTTCAGTACATAAATTTTTTAATTGCACTGATTTCTTTAACTGGGAAACAGTTACACAGGTAAATATAGAATCACAGAATGATTGAGTGGGAATAGAGCTCTGCGATCTTTTGGTTCAACTGCAGGTTAGCTAGAGCAGGTTGCTCAGGATTGTGTCTACTTGAGTGTTGACTACCTCCAAGGATGGAGATTCCACAACCAACTAAAACAATATTTTTATTTAGCCATGTTTAACATACTTAGAGGAACAACCAAGGGTACTTCTTAAGACACTGCCTAGAAATTACCATCCTCATAGGCCTTTGGCAAGTTCCGTTGAGTAGGCTACTTGTAGTCCCTTGGCTGTTTCATCTACTAAATCCAACAAGTAAATCCTGATAGAAACGACTCAGGGACTTGGGTTTGGAACATCAAAGACAGAAAAGTACACTTAATGGGCTCTGGCAGGAAGCTAATTTGTTGGAATTTTAATTATTATGAAAAAAAGAACTAAAGAGGGTCCCCTAGAATGCATATGCAGACAGAAGGAAACCAGGACTGAATTTCCTTTCTCCCCTCTAAAACTTAAGGCAGATTCTCTTCTAAACCTTCTGTCCCTTATTCTGCTATGCTAGACTTTCATCTAATTATTTTTTTCTTGTTGTTCATAATAATTCAAAATTAACTCTGCAATGTCAGTAGGATATATTGATGTTTTCAGTAGTACTGAATTCTTATTGAGAAAATCAATATTTCACCAGTTATTTTTCCTTTGTGACTTCTGAAACTCAGGAACAGAATAAACTTTACTAATCCTGCATCTTCATAATAAAAAGGGGTACAGGCAATTGTTGATGTTTCTGTTTTCTCTTGTTCTTGTGAGACTCCTGTAAGCTGTAAAACTGTTTCACTGTTTGAGCAACTGCACACCAGGTGAAGAGGAGACCTCTGAAAGGAAGGAGGAAGACTGAACCTTTAAGACTGGTGAAGAATGCTCATAAGAATAACTTTCTAGAAAGCAGAGCATCTAGAAATTCTAGAGATGTCTAGAAATTCAGGAGATTCATTGCATTTGGAAGTCAGTTTGCACAATATGTGGCATAACTGTCTCTGGAGCAATCCATTGCAAAGGATGTAGTGTACATGATCAACTCAGACAAGACAGCAAATTTTAGATAGCTAGAGAAAACAGATGGATCTTATCTTGACTATTGAGTTATGCAGACTATCTCATAGTAAACCTGTCTCTTCCCAGTCTTTTTGATTAAACATTGACTGAGATCATAAAATCATAGAACGATTTGGGTTGGAAGATCATCTAGTGCCCTGCCATGGACAGGGACACCTCCCACTAAAGCAGGTTGCTCAAAAATGGATGTGGACAGATTTTTGGTTGGTTTTTTTTGACTGAGATCTGTGTATGAAAAATGGTAAGAAATGCAAATCTTTCTTACTTCTTAATGATCAGTATAGTACACTTTCACTTTCATGATGGTATTTATATTCTTTCATTAGCTGTTTGAACTCAGGTCTCATAAGTCTGTAAACTTAATGTCAGGTCATTAATCAAAAGAGCAAAATTCTATGACTATGTATGATTTAATCGTAAGCAAATTACCCACTATATGTTGGTAAACTGACTGATTTGTAAATGCTTTCAACTACAGAATTATGTTTGCAGATTGAATTAGATTAAAACTGACCTAATTCAAGTAATTCTTGGTGTTGTTTCTCACCATCATTATGAATTGACTTCCTTACATAGTAATGAACTCAGCAATTTGCAAGTTCTGTAATCCAGAGCCTAATTCCATGGAAAGCTTCATATATATTTCAAAAAAATGAATGTTCTGAGTTTTGGAAAGAGAAATAAGCCTTTATTTTAGCCCCATTTTAATATTATATCCACATCAAAATAAATCATTTGGAAATGCTTCTGCGAGCATATCTAAATAAATATTATTTACTGCTGTACTGCCTGTGAGCTCTCCTACCAATTTCAATATCTGTCTTCTGCAAAGTTATGGGATGATTTAAAATCAAGATAGGCTTTTCTTGGATAAAAAATATAATTGATGCACTGGAATTCAATAGAATAAGTTATTTATTCTCTGTATCACTCATTAATTAACTCAGTTCTGCATAGTTTAGGAAAGGTGTTTGGAGATTTTGTTGGGTTTGTTTTGTTTTGGTTTTGGTTTTTCTTCTGTTTCTTCTGTTTATATTACAGTAATGTTAGATTCTAAATAAAGATCATGATGGTACCATATGAAGAGACAGCTCTTGCTCTAAAAAGTTGTTAAACAATTTATCATCCTAAGAAGCCTTTCCTTACATTTAGCTGCCAAGGGAAAATTGTGTTTTAGGCAAGCCATTTTATGACACATGGTGCCTGTTTAATTGCTACCTAAAAGCGCACTACTTCACAGCTTTCTTGATTTTAACTTTTGCATCCTCCATTTCTGCACCCCTTTGGGCAGTACTTAATATATTTGTATTGCTCTGTCAGTACCAAATAATGGCATTTTTAATATTGTGTTGTTAATAAAATGGGAGCAGACTGCACATGGACAAAATTAATGAAAAAGAATAAGCTGAACATTTCTATACTACCACCTTTTATTAGCTACGTCAACTAAGTTGCATTCTGCGTTGAAAACTTTTCCAACATAGAACATTCTGGCAAGCAGATTCTCTCTTCCTATTGCTTGTTACCTGGGAAAAGTGACTATCACCCACCTTGCTACAACCTCTTTCCAGGTAGTTGTAGGGAATAATAAGGTCTCCCCTCAGCCTCCTTTTCTCCAGGCTAAACAATCTTAGCACTCTCAGCCCCTCCTCATAAGACTTGTGCTCTAGACCCTTCACCAGCTTCATTGCCCTTCTTTGGTAATGTTTCAACACCTCAGTGTTTTTCATTTAGTAAAGGGCCCAAAACTGAACACAGTACTCAATGTGTGGCCTCACCAGTGTCTAGTACAGGGGGATGATCATTTCCCTCATCCTGGTGGCCACACAATTTCTGATACAAGCCAGGATGCTATTGGCCTTCTTGGCCACCTGGGCACACTGCTGGCTCGTATTCAGCCGGCTGTTCTGCAACACCCACAGGCCCATTTCTGCCAGGCATCTGTTTCCTTCAGGAGAGAGTCTTCTATGACAATGACCTGTCTTTTTTTCTTTATGGAAGCGGGTGCAGGACGACTTAACCTCGGTGACACCTCCAAGCTAGGTGAACCATCGTCCTCGTTATTGTATATGTATTATGCCAGCACACCTGGGAAGATGCAGTAGTCACAGAGGAGTTGTACATGCTGCAGCGGGCAGGAACTGGTCACCATCGCTCCCTGTCTCTTAAATCATGTTCATGTAGGTGGAGAGAGGATAGGAAATCCTCCTTATCACGTGTCCTGTCTTCTGTTGGGCCTGACCCGTGGAAGATAGGGTGCGATTCCAGTAGTTTATCTCTCTTGGACTCCCTGATACCCTCCAGCTTACTCACCTCCTTCCAGAGCTCTGCCAGGGCTGGTACAGCTTCAGTGCCCTTCCTGCATGTCCTTCCATGGGAACTGCTGCTGCTAACTGTCACACTATACCTTTGCCAACACATAACGCTATGTCTGCCCACCCTGTTCGCAGTACTCCTGGTGGCTCATGCTTCCCAGGGGCTTCTTTTATAGCTGTGTAAGGGACTTGGCCACCATTGCTCCTGGCCCTGCCCAGGTGTCACCAGCCACTGTCACCCAAGCAGCAGGCTGCTGGTGGCTCTCTTGGCTTCCCCGAGGTTTTCCTGTTTCAGGAAGCCCCTCTGTGAAACATGCTAGAGTGCCCTGCTGTGGATCATGCCAGCACCAGATCTACTCACCTCAGCGGTCACCTTATTTTTCTAAATAGAGTCATTATGGCTTCCCATCAATACTGAGGTTTAAAACTAAACTCCAGCAGGACTAAAGAGAAGAAATACTGAATAGTATATAAGAATATGGAGTAAACAGTTATAGAATAACCAGATTTAAAACCCCTTTAATTTGCATTATAAACTCAATTGCATTATAAACAATGTTTTGTGTAACAGGAAACATGGCTTATGGCAGCAAATGACCTCTCAAGTCACTACAGTATGAAGCAGGTGCAGGTTCTTCACAAAATTCATTAATGACAAATATAAAGTATAATGTATCACCTTTACTGCTTCAAAGTAATTATTTATCTAACCTGAGTTATAGAGAAACAATTAACATGATACATGCTCTTGTCAACTTTCATTTAATCACTCTGTCCAATCAATGTCTCCTATTTTTCAATTGAAAACTTTGTCTTGCAAGAAACATGATGATAAGGGGTTTCAAAAATCAGTTTGCTTTTACTGAACAAATAGCACACAGCAATGTTTAATTAAAATACATATATTTTATTGTATTGACTTTGTTCTAATGGTTTAAAAATCTCTTCAGAGTGAAGTCCCGTATTTCTTCTTCTGAGTCGGTGATAGCTAGCTTTGTGGTTTTCCAAGTATTTGTTTCTAATAGGATTCTAGCAGAGATCTAGATAGGTACAGTAGACCTGATGAGTTTTGTTCCCAGTTTGCCAACAGATTAAAAGTGACATAGTTGATCTGATACAAGCTAAACTGTTAGGTCCATACTGAATGTTAGGCCTTCATATCTCTTTCATAATGAAGAAATTTATCCCACATTATTTTTGTTCTCATACTACCTGCTCAATAAGTGATGAGTGCTTTAAACTGCATTTTACACTGTTTTGTGACTGTCGTGGTTTTGACCAAATTGACCAACCATAACGCCCAATGGCCCCTCCCTTCTGCCCCTAAGGAAAAGAGAGGAGAGGAAGAGGGGGAAAAAAAATTATGAGTTTAGAAAAAAACTAAAGTACTTTAATGAAAATATAAATAAATAATGAAATAGGAAGAAGAAGAAGAAAAGGGGAAAAAAAAGAAATATAAAACAAAAATGTATACAGTATATACAAAACTGTATCAAGCTCCCAGGATAATGATCACATCACCAGCAGGTGCAGGGTGAAGTCCCAGGCTGGACTCGGTGATGGACAGGAGCCGGATTCCGGATCTGGAGTCAGGAACGCTCGGATCGGGATCAAAAGCAGATGAACAGACAGGGTCCTCCTTGGACGTCAGCCATTGAAGAGAGAGAGTTGACCCTTTGATCCCTCAGCTTTTATACCGAGCATGATGCAGATGGGATGGAATACCCTGTTGGTCAGTTTTGGGTCATCTGTCCTGTCCGCTCCTTCCTACAGGTGGGACCCCTCCACGCTTTTCCACTTCCAACCCTCCAATGTGCACATCATGTACATATCAGCTAGAAAGGGTTATAAGCACAACTGGTGTACGGTTTGTTTAACCAAGGAAGCCATGAAGTCTGGCAAAAAGAAAGACTATCAGGAAAGAAAACAGGAGATTTGTTTCCAAAACTCATTGTTTTAATGTTTCTCATTCAGAAAATTGCAATGTTGGTGAGTTTAGTTTGGTTTCATTTTGAGATGGTTTGAGTTTGTTTTTCTCAAAAGTCTTTCTGTTCTACTTTGTGTCATTGCTTTCATTATTAAAGGCTTTGGATATCCAAACACCTTTCATTTATTTTGGGTTGTTTATTATTTTAAAAAATACAGTAAAATCTGACTCAAAGTTCTGTAAGTTGTAAGCATCCTGTGACACATGCCTTCTACTACTGTTCTTTTTCTTTAGTTATGTCCAAACTATTTGAGTGCCACAAAGACAATAAGTAAAAGGAAAAAAAAGAATATTCTTGTCTGCAGTCTCTCTGCCTGTCATATCAGTAATTTTCCATATGATCACAAATATTAGAGCCTTACATCAGCAATACACACATCTCAGAGCTTTCTAAGTGATTAGTTTCCAGTCCTATCTATTCTATAAATGTGGAGGCTGAGAAAAGCTGTCACAAATTTCTTAGCTCAACCTGATAGAATAAATTGGACCAATGTATCACATTAAAATTTGATTTTTATGTTCCTCATATCAAACTAATCATCTCTTGCTAAAGAATTACGATAATGGTTCTAAAGAACATCAGGCAGAAGGTTAATTAGTTCTAATGCTAACAGTTTACTGACAAGCAAGACCTTTAGGTCGGTCACCTGAGCACTTGACTGTATTTGGAGAAGGTTATCTTTCAAAGAGATCAAATAAGACAATTTCAATTTCTGAATGGAGTTTTTTCAATAGTTTTGTAGCACATAGTAAGTGACAGATATGATTTACAGGATCAGTGGGAGGCATTATTATTCAAATGGTAATAGAGCCCCCAACAACTTCCCATTTCTGAACCTCCTCGTGATCCAACAAATGAGGAATGGAGGGAAACCCTGTAGAAAAAAAGTTGTTACTTGCTTTTATCCCAATTTGATCATAAACATAAACAGCTTGACATAGTAAGACTTAAAAAAAAAAATCACATGTAATATGTAAAAGTTATAATTGCTTAGAATTCAAATATGCTTTTAAAGTTAATGGTGCTCCTCTTCTACAAAAAATATTTTAGAGTTCTTACACATAGGATATGTTTATATTTTTGTTTGATAATGTGCTTAAAGAAGTGAAAGAAACATTTATTTTCTACATAAAGTTTGGGTTTTGTTAAATCATACAGTGATTGAACAAAATAGAGAGGAAATAATTTCATTGGAACATGACCAATAAACATAATGCAATTCCTAATATTTGGAATACTCATTAAAGGGTAACAGAAGGCTGTCATCTCCAGTATTTGAACTTGGTTATTGATTTCATGTGGATTAAATAACATAATTCATAAGTGATGCCATGATCCACCAAATAGACTAGATGTGGAACAACCTGCAGCCTACAATTTGAGGAAAGATGATCTATGCATTCCATAACAAGGTAGAATCTCAAAACTCACAGGAAGAAAATACTTAGCATCTCCGTTCTCTTCTTATACAAAGAAGATTTAAGTGGCTGATTATATTCTACATAGGAACTACATCATCTTGCTGGAAGCACTCAGGTATTTTTAGGTATGCAAGAATAAAGTTGTGCAAATGAGTTCTTTTACCTGAAAATTCATTGTTCAGTGGATACTCTCAGTCATTTCTGCCACCACCAAAGCAGATTGCCCATCATCTTCAGAGGTATAGGGAAGTTGGAACATTGTTGTATGCAGCGCTTCCACATTGTTCTCACAGGGCCGCAATGGTCACTAGATTTCCGTAAAACAACTTTGGGCAGCTATATCCCCTTTCATGTTAAAAGAGTAGTAATCCACAAGGACCCAAAACCTAGATATTTTCAAAGAAGGTTTTAATATAGAGTTATTTTTAATTGAAAAGTGTTAGGAGTCTGTTTTCCTGTTCTTCCACGTGACTGTTGCTATATAGAGATACCAGAAAAGGCTTATCTGTTTTTTTATTCTCATGTATGTCCTTCAGGTATATTAATCAAAAGCTTATCAACATGCAAGGCCATTTTCAGCAGTTTGTGGAACAGAATACATGAACATTATTAAAGGGAAAACAAACCATCTCAAGGAATATTGCTCTGTTTCAAGGTCTCCTACTCAGCTTTATATAAACCTTACATCTCAGTTGAAGTGAGTGACATTTTACACCAACCAATAAATTGTGCTTTTACTATATTCTTAACAAAATGAGAATGTTTCAAGTTGGATTTTGTGACTGCCATGTCACTAAACAATGAGTGCTTGGAAAACTCCATCCAAGTAAACTATTTTTCCCTATGCATTTCAAGAGCATAGATGTTTTTCAACTGTGCACTTGCTTTCTTTCTTTGGTCCCCTACAATGCTAATGCTAATATACTTATTAAAGTCTTATACATGGAGGGCCTTGCCTAGTGCAATTTATACTGTGTATGCTGCTAAATGTACACTGCACAAATGGTTATTTTTCTATTTCATGGGTGATTCTAACGTGCACAGAAAGTAGTTAGAGCTAACAGAAACATCCCTTTGGTGACCTTCAGGTAACCTAAAGCTTTTCTTTGCTATTTGAGGGATATTATGTCAGAAATGTTTTCTCTTTGTTTCCCGGGAGTATAAGGTAGAGTTACAGACTGTATTACAAAATTGTACTAACCTGAAAGATCAGTCATACTTCAGGAACACTGGGAACAATGTCACCTCTACAACTTCAGGGAAACTCACAGGATCAAGGACAAAAAATATTTAAATAAATAGGGAAATGGATCCATTTTCATTTGACAAAGAGAAAAAGAGGCTGAAACTATTACAGAAATCAAAGTATGCCTAAAAAAATAATGAGAAGTTCAGATATAAAAGATCAATTTGTGAACACCATTATAAGTCTTGTGGTTTAAACTGACTGGCAACTAAGCCCCACAAAACTGCTCACTCACTCCCTCACAGAGGTATGGGTGGGAGAATCAGATGACTAAAAGTGAGAAAACCCATGGGTTTAAAGACCAGCCAGTCCCTGAGCAGTGGCAGCCCCCATTAGCCTCCGCTCCCCAGCTTTTATTGCTGAACACAATGTCATGCAGTATGACATATCTCTTTGGTCAGGTGGGGTCAGCTGTCCCGGCTGTGTCTGCTCTGAACCTTTTGCCCACCCCCAGCCTACTTGCTAGCAGGACAGAGGAGAGGAAAATGCCTTGACACTGTGTAGCGCTGCTTAGAAATAACTAAAACATCAGTGCTTTATCAACACTGTTTTAAGCACAAATCCAAAACATAGGCCCATACAAGTTACTATGAAGAAATTTAACTCTATACCCAACAAAACCAGTACAATAAGAAATGGAGAAGAAGGTGGCACAAGACATGTGGATCTTTCTTCCATATTAGAAGTCTAAAACAGCAACATCAGGACAAGTAAACAATGAAGACTACTCAGTAGAGTTTAAAACCAAGTAGATGGACAGGATCTATTCTTCCACATGCTGCTGGTGATTGGTGAAACAGTTTCTGAAAGAACACACCTGAATGTCTCATACAGTCAGGATGGCCCCAAATAGACTAAAATTAATGGTTCTGGATTCTGTTTCAACCATGGAAAATTGCTTTCTTTGGATATTCATTAGAAAATCGAACACTTTAATGTGAGTATCTATTTTAATGAAACAAATTATAATAGCATTTCCATAATAAAAAGAACTCTGTCATTAATTTATTCACCACAAAATCTCATACATATTTTTGTTGACATAGATACAGCATCAGGTTCTGAAGAACACAGAGACTGATTTTGCCTTCTTTTACAATATGACAACCACGTTATTCCCTTTTTACAAATCAGAGGTAAAATTCTCCACATTATTGTGTCAGTACAATTCCTCTATACCAAAACTCTGCCCTCTGTGGCAGAGGGACTCCAAATGTCTCTCACTTGTAGTAGACCTCTATAGAGATATCTCTTCTTGCTGGTCAGTCACTAGAAGAGTCAGACATTTGTCTCTTTTGATTAACAAACATCTCAGCCAAAATTAGCTATGTGAAAATCAGTTGCCTAGTCCAAGTTAATAACTGTGTTTTCACTATAGTCAATGCAGAGATACGTGCCTCCAAGCTGCAAGCCATTCTCTGTCTTTTAAGGTGGGATGAATTGCTCTCAGCAAGTGTCTGTCTCTTTCTGATGATATAAAAGTGACCAAACTGCTAGCTCAGATTCTGAGTGTGATTCTGCTAACTAAATATAGGTGTCTAATACCATGTCAAAAAACTCCTGAGTAACTTTCCTAGTCCTCAGATGCTGCCCCAGAACAACACAGATATCTCCTGTGTTCCTGTCTCTTTATATTGTAAACAGCTAGAAAGATAAATTATTTTTTGATATTGTACTGGAAATGCTTTGAACTAAAATTTCAAAACTAAATTTTCTGTATCTAGATAGGAGTATTGGCTTCAGCACATCTTGGTACTGAGAAATAAAGCTCTTTGTCTGAACTAACATGTAGAAAGGCAGGCTCTAATCTTTCAGCATCCAGGGCATACTCATGCTGCTCAAGTAATTAATTATGGAATGAAAGTTCAAGTTGTAATAAAATTTGAAGTGGCATGAATTAGTTCAACAAAATTGAAACTGGGGGACCCTGCTGATACTAGTGAAGTGCAGACAGTTGATTTTAATATTTATGTCGTTCAGCAGAGAGATTTTCATTACCTTCAATTCCACAGTATTAATCCACTTGAAAGAGGGAGACTACTGGAAATTCATGGCAGGAAATTCACGTAGGAGAATGTAAAAAAAGATACAACTTCAGTCATGCCAGTCCAGCGTCACTGAACTTAATAATGCTTATTGACTGCAGTGAGTGCAAAAACAATTTGTACACAAATGCAAAATGCACAGAAGAAATATAATTACAAACTGTTTTACAAAGTATAATTATGATCTGACTGCTAGAGGAAGCATATGCAGAAGCCTGCAATTCAAATACCTGAGACATCTATGAACTAGCTTTATGGAGAGAAATTTATCTGACAAGTGCACAAGTCAGGACATCAGGTGAGTCCAGTTCAAAAAGTATCTACTTCCTTTCACTGACTACAAAGCAACAGTACCAAAATAAGATGTAAACAACCAGATTAGCCATTTTAAATTAAGGAAGGTGAAACCTATCACAACAATTTGATGTCTTATGTTTTTTCCTATTATTATATGCATGCATATATTACTATTTCATACAATCATACAATCATGTAATATATAATCAATCAATGATGTATTACATATTGATAATAATATATATTATTTAAAATTTCACTGTGTTGGTATGTATGAAGCATGATATGGTATATTGTAAGTAATACTCTTTATAGTGATTACTATTTGGGGAAGTGTTCTTTTGTCAAGAGTTTTTTTTCTATTATTCCTTTTCATATTTTGCACTGGCTTGCAGTTGCTTACATAAGAACATGAGGAAAGGCTTCTACTAAAGAAAACAATAAATTTACATGTTTTAAAAGATGAAATTACTTAAATAATATTTGGGAAGTGATTTGAGAACCTAAATATAGATGCTTTGTGCCATATTAGATACTTTACTTCATCTTACCTGTCCTCCAGTTGCCATTCTAGAAATGACTGCATTTCCTGTGTTCCTGGTGTCATATTTATCAGCCACAAGGAGATTTTTCAGGTATAAAAGACATTTAACATGGCAATGGATATATAATGGATATATCTGTTCAGATATTCAATTTCTATGTTGATTTCAACTGTTTCACATTTTCCTACAATTTTCCTATCATACAATACTACACATGAAAGATTGGTGTCATGTTTATGGAATTTGGATTAAAAATACTTCAGACTAACAAGATGTATTGAGGGAAAATTACGTTTTGTATCTATATGCTTTGGTAAAACATAGATTTGGCTACTCAGCTGCTTCCTAAACTGTGGAGAACTGTCTTTGATCTAATGTGGTTGCAAGAAACTCAGTACACGTATCAGATTTTCATCCAAGTCAAAATTATTGATGAGTTTTTCTAAAGCCCCATGGCTATATTTTCACCAGTGGAAATTAATGGGAATTTTCTCACAGTGTCAATTACAGTGAAAATCATTGAAGGACATAGTTTTGAGTCAGGTCCGGGGTTAGGAAAGCAGAAATGTATTTTAGAGTCTCATTTTTTCACTGCTTTTCTTAGGAACCAGATTTGATATTATTCAGGATATGAATTTATTTCAAAATTATTAAACACTAAGGTATATGAAAAAGTTAGTTGTGCTCATGACCTATGGTTGAAGTATTGCTTAAGCATCCCTCTACTATGTCAGGTCCTTTGTATTATCAAAGCAGGATTTTGAGCCATTGGACCTAATCTGCTGTGGCAGATAACCATTTTTTTAAAATTCACTTGCAGATCTGCATTTGAAAAGGAGCTTATATTTTGCTCTCAGAAGTCCTTTCACAAGTCTGCTTCAGAACTTCTTTAATGAGAAGAAACTGCTTGATAATCTTGGGATATTAGTTTATTTATTTTTTTCTCCCCATAATTTATTTCTGTTTGTATCAAAGCTGTCCTTCAGTTCAAACAGTATTTTTATATAGCTATAGACAGTAATTATATTCTCTCTTAACGTTTGTTCTTCTGCACTAAACAGGCAAAATTATTCTATTTTCTGTTTGTAATACTCCATTTCATCCTAATAATCATCCTCTGTACTAGTTAAACTTGATTTCATCCATCTTGAACCATGGATGACTAAAGCTGTATACTGTGTTCTACAGAAAGGTTCAGTAAGACTTTGAAGAGAGACAACAATACCAGTTCTCTGTTTAAACTACCCTGTTGGATGAAAAACAGATTTCAGATGATTTCTTCATTCTTGAATTGACCTCTTTGTCACATCGTGATGAAATTACTACAGCTAGACAAGTTTCCATCCCAGTAATTAACTAATAATAAGGCCTCAGTTTGTATGAGACATTTTTGTTAGTAGTCCCTTGGTCAACAATTTTACTACCTTTATTTTTTCATTTAATCCTATTTCTATCACCATGTTTATGAAGTTCATTATATGTGGTTACTCAATCTTCTATATTGCGAAGTATTGACAAAGTTTCAAGTCTGTCTTGGAGACAAATTTCTTTAGCACATAGCCAATTTTTATGCCAATGTAATTCAGGGACATACCTGTTCATTTTTACTGCTTATTTCACTTCAGACTTACATTTTTCCTTTCAGTATTACCTGTTTCTGTCTTCCTGTGAGATAGCCATCAATTGCTCTGCAAGCTGTCCATTAATTCTTATCTTTTTCAGTCCCACGTGACACTATAGCAAATATTTCACCATCTTGAAGGAAGAAACAATATGCCAAACTTCCTGCAACTAGAAGTAAGTTTTCTTATCACAGAAATATATCATGTTAGTCCAGTATGATCTACCTCTTGTAAACTCAGTAGAATTTTAGAATTAGAATTTCTTAGACATCTGTCTTAGATTTTATTTTTTCTTAAATCCTAATGCTGAATGTTTCCACTTTACTAAAATTAGCAGAAAATTTTCCTATTTTCAGTTTTTATTGTTTCGGATACTCTTGAATCATGTAGTGCTACTCAGTTTTATAAATGGGTTAAAAATTTGCTTTTTGGACCTGTAAATGATGAAGACATAAGACACAATGAAACCCCTTTATGGTTATACTCTTTTTGGATATGATGTAGCACACATGCAACTCCTTTGAGCTTTTTCGCTGTGCTTACCTCACATTTGTTACTGACTTTCTTGCAATTAGACAACTAGTGACTTTAAACCCATTTCATTGACATATCCATAATTTCTGTTAGAGTTCCCTAGACACTGAAATAGCTCAAAATCAAAGATGGATATACTTACCACTTCTGTTCTCAATGGGCTCCCTGAAAAATGTCAAAGGCCGTTAAAACAAACAAGCAAACAAAACCAACCAAAAAACCCCACCCCAACAGCAAAAAAACCCCAAACAACCCAAAGAACCCAAAAATCAAAAAAAACCAAAGCCCACAACAATATAGGATAGAGATGATGATGAGAGATCGATTTATAGGTCTAAAGCCAAGTAGTTCATGTCAGTATTGCTTAGTACTATTCCGCTCTTCTAGAGAAGACTTATCTTGGAGACACATAAATGCAGTGGTCCAAAACAGCAAGAACTGTACTAATATTTAAGAAATGGAAAAATGGGCCCAGTACTTGAGGTTGCTTCCTGGACCTCTTTTATTTAGCAGTATAATGTGCAATAAATAAAAAAGGGAAAAGAAAACAGCTTTTATACAAGTGTCTTACTGTTTTGTTTCAGGTAGATCCTTGCTTTGAGGTTTGATTTCAGTCAACTCAGTGACTGGCAACAAATTCTACACAGCCTCCTTTTGTTCACAGGATGTTAATTCCTGAATCTCTGAAGCCTATCTGTGCTTTTGATCCCTGTTCTTCTGACGTAGAAGTCCTTAGGAGTCCTTAATAGTCCTTAAGGAGTCATCTTCTCCCTTAGAAAAACCACAATCTTTTGAAATTTCCTTCCCTTCCCATACCATCCGTATACCATACTTGCTCTTCTAGAAAAGGTGCAACGTTCCCTTTCTCCAGAGGGTATTGACATATCTACAAAGCTATCATCTGTCACACTTCTTGATGTGAATTTCAGGTGTTGGAAAATGCCATGGGGAATATACCAAACCAACAGAATGAGCTAGGTCAATGCAGTTAACATCAAATATATTAACACGAATTATTTCCCATATGAAATACTACCTCTTGCACAGACATTTACAAATGCTGGATTAAAATCAATAAATTATTGGGATCTTTACAAAAGTAAGTCTTGCTTATGGAATCAAATCGCTCAAGCAGGATGATAAGTCACTATATGGATGGCAACAGAAGTCTGTTTGGCAGGTGTCCTTGCAATAGCATCTTCAGCTCAGTTGGGTGAAACTTCCTGAACTGCTGTTCTGCTGAATTTTTATATAGAGCTCTCCCATGGTCCTCAATGACCACTCCATTGTATGCACTATCCATAGCCATTGGTCACACTAAAACCTGTACAAAATAACTTCTAATTATCTTCACTATGTAAAAAAGAATGTCCTACATGACCATTTCTACATCTGCAGGAAGAGTTTCTATTGACTATTTGGAAATATCTATGTATGATTCCATCAATTTTGCAGCAGGAACCACCTGGGAAAGTTTCTGGGGTGGTCAGATCGTCCATCCAGGAATAACAGATTTAAGCATAGAAATGGTGCCTATCAGTCTATACACAGCAGGAGCTGCCTTGAGGAATCTTTGGGACTATTTGGAGTTCTAGTTGGTGAATCTAGAAATAAGGTGATTGTCCATTGTCTCATCTAGGAAGATGAGTAGATAGCTAGGAAGCTCTCAATTAGCCTGAGAATTAATGAAGTAGTACATGAATGTGCACACAGATGCAGCCCTGGTATGTAGACTGTAATAAGTATAGCACAAACTTTAATTTCAGCTTTATATTTATTTATTCTGTAAATACCATAGGGCCTGTCTTATCAGAAATGACAATTTCATCAGTACTCACCAGTTATGTTCCTGACTTTGACATGAATGCAGAATTTGAGTTAAGTCGAATATTAGTCAAGGCTGCATTAATGCTAAGGAAATATATTAATATATAAATGCATAATATCCCTAGATCCATCTAAAAAATTGAATGTTATTTAAAACATGTCACTATCTTCTATAGATAATATCTCATGAAACTTTTACAGAATATGAATCAATTATAATTATTATTTCTTTAGAAAATTATATGACTATTTGAAATTCTTGAATTTTATACTAAAATTTGTCAAATTCAAACCACAATAATACTGGAAGAAATTTCTTGTTTCATTTAATTAAAGCATAACAATACATGGTGTGCTCAAAATGCCTACTGCATGTAAAAATATTTATCTGTATGTTGTAGGAACTCATGCAGATTTAATTGCCAGTTGTCATAGACTTCACAGCTGAGAAACTAATCTTTTACTGCAAAAAGCATGTGAAGGAAATATTACTCTCACTTGAGAAAATATCTTTTTCTGGCCTTTCTTTATTGTAGGTACACAAAAAACTTGTTGACATTAAGGGTAATATGTTTCAGCCTACAACAAACATTTTTACACTTACAGTACAATAAATGACCTGTTTTATAAACACAAAGGCTACCTATTTTAGCTCTTCCCAAAATCTTTCCTGGGAAATGAAGGTAACTGGAACATAATATTATATCTACATGGCTGACCAAAAAGACTTGTTGGTTAAGATTTTTGAAGTTGAGATTAGACACGTGAGAATGGTGACTGAAGTTGTTTTAATTACAAGAAGGGGATTAGGACAGCTCAGAGGAAGGGATAGGTTTTGGGCAAGGCTGTGTTTCAGTTAACAGAATAAAAAGTGTTAAGCTTAATGGACCAGAAAATGGAATGCCTCTTTAGCACTCTGATCCAGAGTCTTGGACTGAAATGAATTTCCTGATTTTTACCATTCACAAGCTAACAAAGATTAATGAAATCACAACAATTAAAGCAATATGTGTTGATTACGCATTTTTAGAAAGATTAATCGCACTTTTAGTTGGTGGTCCATGAAGTAGATGACAATCTACTGCTTCTATGTGTTGCTCTTTTAGTCCATTTAGCAACACAAAGAAATGTTCTAACAATTAGTAAGTACTTATAAAGGAACAATCCTTGACTTTGTTTATTAAATATTTTCTACTGAATATTTTCTAATTTTATCACCACCTGCTTCCTTGATTTATGGGAAACTGCCAGAGCGCAACATGGGCTGGTGGGTCCCTGGGCCTGTGTGACTGGGGGTGTCAGGGGCTCCTCATGGGCATCAGTCAGGGCAGGGCCTGGCAGCCAGAGCTCATCCCATCACCCCAGCCAAGAGCAGGGCAGCCAGGGGACACCAGGGGCAACTCCAGACCAAGACATCAGGCACCTCCTGGGGATGGGAACAGGCCAAGGATGGACTGGAGGTAAGGCCCATGGCTGGGTGTGGCAGGGCTGTGGGGAGCTGGAGACCACCCCTGCTGTGGCATGGCTGGGGCAGGGGCTGGTAGTCCCAGGGGGCTGAAATGGGGTCCTGAGCCATGGGCAGGGTTGGGGTGGTGGCTCCAGGGGGCTGGGCAGGGACAGCAGGACCCTGACAGAAAGCATGTTTATGTGATCACTGTTAGAATCTGTATGTATCTACATTTATATGTATTTTTGACTATGAATACCCCTTTGCCATCCCAATAACTTTGGAATCTATTGGCTGGCATCAGTTCTAGTTGACAAAGAAAGGAGGTTTTATAGGTCACCAGATGTTTTTCATGCTGTAAGAAGTGAAGCAAGCAGGTGCAGGTAACATCCTTCCAATTAATTTAAAGGAGTAAAGAAACCCTGAGTGCTCAACATTACAGGGTACATTTATGAAAGAAATATGACTGTTTTGACCAAGCATCATTTAGGACTACAGTCATCTGAAGAACCCAGAGTTTTGGCTGCCTGTCCATGACAGGATGCATCTGGGCAATTTCCTATGGAAATAAGAACTGAACTATGAACCTGCTAAGGTTTTTGCCCGGCCCATCAAATACATGCATGAGTTTCAGCTATACATGAGAGCTGTACGGCACCAAAGGGAACCACAATGACCAGGAAGGGGAGTGATCAGAACTCCTACAGCCTAGAAGGAAGAAATGGGGTTGAGAGGCTGTACACTTCTAAGTCAACCGATGTAACTGCAAGAACTATCACATTATTAAATCATTTGGGGTTTACAAAAGGGTCATCAGAAAATATGTGTGTTAATATTTTGCAATTATCTAGCACTGTGGTTTATCTGTCCTATTGCTGCTGTTGTTCCTTAATGGATAGTTCCAATATTATGGCTTAATTACATATTATTAAGTCAATAACCCTCTCTGATTCTGATTTGGTTTACATTAAGTGAACTGAGAAGTGCTTCCCTGTCACTTTTTGTCCTGTTTCCAGTCCTGCTTGCTGCATTTTGCCTTTTCCCAGTTCTGCCTTCTTACCTGAGACTTCAGTCTCCCTACATCTTCAGGATGATCTCTGTTTAATGTCTTTTATTGGATCTTACCAACAGTCTTTGATTATTATTGCTTTTGACTAACGGAACTTGAGAACTTTTGAAAGGCTGAATTGCGGTGAAAACATTGATGAACAACATGACACTGGTTTCTCTCCATTGTTGACTCTGACTCTCAGAATTTACCACAAGCCATATTCAAACTGAATTGTGTGACTGTAAGAAAAGATTTATCAAAAATTGTAACAGTTAACAAGTCTATCAAAAGGTATAAATACATAGACAAGCTTCATTTAAGTGAATGAATATATTAGAATCACGGAATCATGGAATCACGGAATTGTCAGAGTTGGAAGGGACCTCTAGAGATCATATGGTCCAACTCCCCTGCTAAAGCAGGATTGCCGAGAGCACATTACTCAAGACTGCATCCAGGTGGGTCTTGAAAATCTCCAGAGAAGGGGAATCCACGACCCCTCTGGGCAGCCTATTCCAGTGCTCTGTCACCCTCACCATAAAGAAGTTTTTTCTCATATTTGAATGGAACTTTCTATGTTCCAGCTTGAGCCCATTCCCCCTTGTCTTATTGCTGGAAACCACTGAAAAGAGTCCGGCTCCATCATCCTTCAACTCGCCCTTTAGATACTTGTAAACATAAATAAGGTCTCCCCTCAGCCTTTGCTTGTCCAGGCTAAAGAGCCCCAGCTCCTTGAGCCTTTCCTTGTAAGGGAGGTGCTCCAGTTCCTTAATCATCATAGTTGCCCTACGCTGGACTCTCTCTAGTAGCTCCCTGTCCCTCTTGAACTGGGGGGCCCAGAACTGGATGCAGTATTCCAGTTGTGGCCTCACCAGTGTCGAGTAGAGAGGGAGAATGACCTCCCTTGACCTACTGGCCACACTCTTTCCTATGCAGCCCAGGATTCCATTGGCTCTCTTGGCAACAAGGGCACATTGTTAGTGCATGGAAAGTGTGCTGTCTACCAGAAATCCCAGATCCTTTTCCTCAATAGTGCTTCCCAGCAGGTCCATCCCTAACCTATATTGGTGCCTGGGGTTCTTCCTCCCCATGTGCAGGACCTTACATTTGTCCTTGATGAACCTCATTAGGTTCTTCTCTGCCCAGTTCTCCAGCCTGTCCAGGTCACGCCAGATGGTGGCACAGCCCTCTGGAGTGTCGGCCAGCTCTCCTAATTTGGTATCATCAGCAACTTGCTGATGATACACTCTGTCCCCTTGTCCAGGTCATTTATGAATATGTTGAACAGGACTGGGACGAGTATTGACCCCAGGGGGCAATGCTGGTCACAGTCCTCCAACTTGACCCCGCTCCATTAATTAGAACCCTCTGAGCCCTGCCACACAATCAGGACTCAATCCACCTGAATGAAAGAAAGCTTTTCCTAAAAGAACCAGAGCTCTACTTAAGTTAAAATTAGATTTAAAAAAATAGTTTATAAAGGTATAAAAAACGTATTATAATTATAAGGTCTCTCCTTCTTCATAAATTTTTTGTAGAACTACACCCAATTAATTTCTATTATATGCAGAGTATGTCTGTAGGGGAACATGGTCAGAATTTAAAATTCCCTCTTTGGAAGAATCTAAAATGAGCCTTCCTGGTCTTTTTATTACTGGTAAATTTTCTTTTTACTTAAAATAAAAGCCCTTTGCTACATTTAGAATTGTGCAACTTTATTTCACAGAGGCTTAAAGCAAGAAAAAATTGTAGAAAGGTTAGCTGTATAAATTCATCCTTCAGTCATCAGGTGTTATCATTACTTTGTGAATTATTTGTCTACTTTATTTTCAAATTTATGTTCCTTGTGAAGGTAATAGGCAGTGATCAAGTCACTCCCTTAATCATATCTTTGGTAATTCAACAGAGCTCTTGTAATCTTTTACTGTAAAGTACACATTTCAGTCTTTCAGTGATTGCCGCAGTCTTTCCAGTTCTTCAGATACCTCCTGAATTGTGGATATCAGACACATGATCCTAGATATCTCACCAGTTCCTAATATAAATACATACAATCTCCTCTGTTTTCTCATCTTCATACATGTGTGACTCTTTCTGCTCAGTCCGACATGGCATCATAGTTCAGTAAATTTAAGACCATTTGCCAGGCCCCATGACAACTATCTGCAGGACCCCGTGTTTTTCTTAGGGTCAGTGTTCCATGGATTAGATTCCATAAGTATGATGCACAGTTACATTTGTTCATAGAAGAATACATATGCTTGTGATGTTTTAAACTGAGCTTTAGAATACTGTTTCTTTATAATCTCTATAATTTATAATTTATAAGTTTTAAATATCCTTATATTTCTGGCTCCTGCAAACTTTATTAACAAAGCACTGTCATTCATGGGACTGCAGAAAGGAAGATGGATAGTCTTATTGATAATGCAGGCAAGGCCAATGTTTCTTTTAACAACTGAATAAATCAACATATTTGTCTTAAAACAAAAAAAATGGCAAATTATAATAAACTATGTTTTTCTCTCAGAAGGACAAAGTTCTTCAGAAAAAATTAGTTTCAGAAAACAAATGATCTGCCTGTCTTTGTCCTTCTCTGTTTTGCACCAACAACTGCTGATTCTTTTTGATGTCACAAGAAAGGAACAAACTCTCTCAAGAAAGATAAGTATTTCATTAACTTTCCAGAAAAGGTAATAGCCAGTTATAAAATCTTACATACCTTCTGATGCTGGGATCCCTGGGCTGATACAGCATTAGATGGACCTCTACTGTGGTCACGGCATGCTACACAGGTCCTGTCCAAGGTGACATTGTGGGTATTGTGGTCTTCAGAGATTTTATAAGACTTTGTGAAAAGAACCGTGGTAGAACAGAATGTTTATATGAGGTGTTGCTTCACTTCAAGATAAAGGCAAAGATAGACCAGTGGCATTATTGCTGTGGCCAAATGGGTGCAGTTTCCAGGCTTTTCTGTTACTGTCAGGTAGCTGGTTCATTTCTGTGAACTTGCACTGTATGTACAGCACAGCACAGTCCAGAAGGTCAAGTGATTCGTGCAATACAGCAGATGCCTGCTTAGGTCAATTGTTATGTGGATCATTAAACTCCTCAAATACAACAGTCTTCCAGTCAGGATCACTGCATCTTCTCAAGTTTGAATGAAAGGCAAGTGGTAATTTATTCCCTTACTTTGTATGTCTGAATTAATAGTGGGATAAATTATGTAGAAATTCTTGCCCTTCTAGAAAGTGATTAAAGTTACTGGAAGCTGCAGGGGTGGGGTGGGGTTGGTGGGAGAAGAAGAAAAAAAAGTATGATGATCTTAAAATATAGTCCAAAGTATATCAGGCTGAACATTTGTATTTTTTTCAGTATTTATTCTTTATGGAATTCCTTTTTTCACATCTGAAAGCTGTCTATAAAATTAGGATATTGGAGACTTCGTCTTACACAATGCAGTGAAAGTTAATTAATTAATATCCGAGAAGTACTCAAATTCCATACTGATTAATGCTATGAAAAAAAACACAGAAGAAACCAGTAATTTTGTCTTCAGAGAAGCATTTGAGAAATATAAAAGAAATAAGGTGTCAGCCATGAATAAGAAGGAAGTAAGGATGGAACGATTATGTGGATATGGCTAATTCTGTGCCCTGACTACAGCAAATTCTTCAGAGGGAGAAAAAGGGAAGGTACATAAAATCACCAAATGGAAGACTCCAACTTAGACACTTTGTGGATGGAGGATATGGAGGATACTCTGTCCTAGCTCTTTCTCGTTTCTGTGATACATTTGTCATGCTATGTTATAGTGCTTTCATAATTACACCATCTGCAGTTTTTAATGATCCCATAAGCAAGATGGGAAAGACAATAGAACACATACGTACACTGTATTCAGGGATTTCACATATATAATAGTCATTCTCAAAAACAGATGAAACACAGAATTGTTGATATATATTCTGAAATCAGGAATTTGAATTTATTTAGTAGATAAGGTGTTTAATATAAAAATTTTTCTCCTGCTTCTGCCTCTGTCTTCTTGAGTTACCACAAAGATGTGTACGTGCACACTCTGAATGTGTATTTGTGTATAAATGGGTGCAAGAGAAAAAGCACGACTTTTAAGTTCTTAAGAAACTAGGAAGCTTGAACCTTGCCTTTAGACCACAAAACAATTTAAAGATTCTTTTATTCTTGCTGAAAATTAGTTTCTTGTGAGAACACAATTCTGGTGAAGTTCTCAATCATTGAAAATCTTTAACTGCTGTAGTCAGTATATAATGAGATACTGGGTATTAATATAATGGGTATAACTGCACCTCCCAACCATCACATCAAAAGTCAGATAAAAGGCTATCTAATATAATTTTATCAGGATTAATTAGGATTGAGTGCACCCTCAGTAAATTCGCAGACAACACCAAGCTGGGTGGCAGTGTAGACCTGCTGGAGGGTAGGGAGGCTTTGCAGAGGAATCTGGACAGACTGGATCAATGGGCTGAGACCAACGGGATGAGTTTCAACAAGGCCAAGTGTCGGGTCCTGCACTTGGGTCACAACACCCCATGCAGCGCTACAGACTTGGGCAAGAATGGCTAGAGAGCTGCCTGGCAGAAAAGGACCTGGGGGTGTTGGTTGACAGCAGGCTGAACATGAGCCAGCAATGTGCCCAGGTGGCCAAGAAAACCAATGGTAAGAGGAGACTCAGACCCCATATGTCACCTTTCATAAGGAAATGGGCTTGTTCGTGTATCAATCTATAATAATTTTCTTAAGCATATTGTTGTTCATGATGGACAAGGAAAGAATTATAGGATTGCAAATTTATTTGTAAGTTTTAATCACAAAAGCTTGCATGCAAAAATGCACAATCATATTTGTGTCTACATACCAAACACAAATAAAGTTTATCCTTATTTATATTTTTACTTGCATTCTTTCTCTACTATATAACATTTTGATTCCATGAACAACTGGATGTTTGATACCAACTACAGAATTTTGCTTCGTCAATTAATTCTTCAGGTGCTGTTAGATTACTGAAAAGTATAAAAATCAAGGTTATTTTCCTTAGTTAAGGTACTGAAATTTGTACTGGGATTTCAATTTTCATAGTGCACAGAGTTCCAAGACAGCAAATTATCTCTGAAAAACCGACCATTGCAAACTGCAGTTAGACGCATGAGTTACTGTTGTGGTTTAACCTCAGATGGCAACTAAGAACCACACAGCTACTCGCTTACTCATCCCCAAGCAGGATGCGGGGAGAGAATCAGAAGGGTAAAAATGAAAAAACTAGTGGGTTGACATAAAAACAGTCTAATAATTTAAAAAAAAAAGAAAAAAAAGAAAAAAAAAGAAAAAAAAAAAGAAAAAAAAAAGAAGGAAGTATTTAAAAGAAAAATAGCAGAGAGAGAAATAAAACCTTGGAAGGACAAGTGGTGTAAATGAAAGCAATTACTCACTGCTAACTGATTGATGCCCAGCCAGTACCCAGCAATGACCCCCACTCCAAATTCTCCCCTAGTTTTACTGCTGATCATATGTATCAAGGAATATCCCCTTAGTCACTTGGGGTCAGCTGTCCCAACTGTGCTACCTCCCAAATTTTTGTGCTTCTCCAGCCTATTCCATGACAGGGCTGTGTCAGAAGTAGAAAAGGCCTTAACTCTGCATAAATTCTGCTCAGCAAAAAAGAAAACATTCCTGTATTATCAACATTGTTTTCAGCACAAATGCTAATCATAGCCACATACTAGCTACTATGAAGAAATTTAACTTTATTCTAGCCAAAACCAGCACAGCTACATGTCTGTTTTGATGCAAGAGTGTCAGGTAGCTTTGTATATTTATTTGTTTCAGCATGTTAGGATATAATTTTCATCTGTATGTTAAAGATTTCATCGGGATGTTACTAAAATCCAGTCTGTTTTTCACTAACTTTAAGAGAACATTATATAAAGTCTAGACTGATTATTAAAATGATTGGAGTATTTTTAACTCCATCAATTCTTTTTAACCTCACATACCATCTTTCTCCGTGGTGGCTCTGTCTCAGTCAAATTTTTCATCTTTTCTTTGTTGCCATTATTCATGTTTTAGTAACATTTTTCTTTTTTCCTGTTTTTAACCAAAATATTTTGTGACTGTTCTTGTCAATCTCTTTAGGACATTAATCAAAGGTACTTTTTTTAAAAAACTAATTGTTCTAAAGCACTACATTATTCCATGTCGTAACTTCTATTTGAATGCCTCATTAATATTAACTTTATAACTTATTCCTGTCATAAAGCATTAACTACAGAGACATTTTAAATTTCAGGGAACTCTAGCAGCACTTCCCTGTCTTTTCATCTACCTATCACTTGGTCTATCTACATATTTATATATCTATAGGCAATAATATTTGCTTTATTGATAATGTTTACTCTAGCTTTATCATTAAAGAGTCCGTGTAAAGAAGTGAACTTGAAAGTACACACAAGACTTAAAAACTAAAGCTAGGATAAGGAATGTGAAATTAGACTGCCATGTGACAAACACAAGTTTACATAAAGAATGAACATATAATCATATTCCCATTGATATGCTAATATGTTAGAGTCTTCAGATGTTTAATTGGAAATTATCAAGGCAGCTGCAAATCAAGTAGTGTTAACTGCATATTTACAACTGTAGTATCTTTTATTCATTCATCTGGTAATTTTAGATTACCTATTTTCAGTAATGTAGGCTCCTTTAAAGATCGTTTTGTCTCTTCTTGGGTCTTTGCAATGCTGTTTATTTAGGCCAAATAACACTGAATGCAGGAGAAATTTTGGCAGATTAGACTATGGGACAGAGCTGTTTGTTGGCACTTTTTTTTCCTCTACAACATGTCTTTTGATCCTAACTTGTGATTTTAATATTTTCAAGACAATTCAAGGAGTCATGAGGGAGCAAAATGAGAGTTCCAAGTGACAAGTTGATCATAAATTCTGTACTTACTGTGCTCTGAAGCCTGACTATGTGAGAAACAAAGAGAGAGTTCCTAGTCCTTATTCCTTTGAAAAGGGAAGTTTGTGGTGGCAAGTGGAGGCAGGTAGGAGTAGGGGAAAAAGAAGAAATAAACGAGTTCATAAGCATTTGTGATTATGGCATATAAATGACATATAATCTCATTCCTGTGAGCCATGAAATAAAATGAATGTACCTATGCAAGATTTACTAAGGTTTTCAAACTTTGGAAAAATTACAAAGTTTTTAAAGCACATGATCTTTAGCATATGAGAAATGGAAGACCATTCAGGTCATATCTGAACCTCTAGTAGTAAGGCTGTCAGATCATTTTGCCCATTTCATTTTACCTGTTTCATTTGATGGACACCACTCAGGAGATACCAGGGGAATTATCTGAACACATACAGACACTTTCAGGTCACTTGAACTTGTAGGCATCTATACTGGAATTAAATTAACCACATGCCAAGTACTTTTATTTGTTTCTTTTTATTGTAAAGGAAGCTGAGATATGGCTATAAAGCTCCAAAAGGTGAAGCTTATCTCTTAGGTATAAAACAACTTAAAGTGAGACCACATGCGGGTAGCCTAATTTTCAACTAATGAACCAGGAAATTGTTTATTCATTTGACTGTTTCTTTGTTTTAAGCATAGAAAACATATGATTAATAATTTCACGTAATTTATCTCAGAAAGTAGTAATCCAAGAGCAGACATTTCACATCTGGAAAAAGCAAGCACTAACCCTGGTATTGACTATAGTCACTCAAAAGCAGCAAATTTTTTTCTGTACTGGCATATATCTACAGTGCATATGAATTATTTTTTTTTTTTTCCTTTAAAATGTTCTTTGGGAATGACATTACAGACTTTTTAGAGTCTTTGAGGCTTGATCTGACTCTTATTGGCATTTTTGGTCTCAGTGGATTTTATTTCCACAATTCTGTAAGGCTAGTTTCTGTTCCATCAGATATATGCCCAAGTTTATTTACTGGTAGTAGAGGTATAAAAATCCAACTTATTCTCTTGGAGATCTAACATACATAAATTTACCCTGTGAGTTGATGTTAATACATCCATATGTACTAGATCACAAAGTTTATTTCTGGTCACAGAAAATAAATGTTTTATTTTTCTTACTACTTAATCTGCACAGTTTTAAACTTTGGAAAATAATTTGCTACCGCATTAGGTTTGCATGGCAAGTTTTTGGTAGCGAGAGCCCTGCAGGGGTGGCTTCTCTGAGAAGCTGCCAGAAGCTGTGTGTGATAGAGCCAGTGCCAGCCAGATTCAAGGCAGACCAGTTGATGGCCAAAGCTGAGCCAATCAGTGAAAATGGTAGCGCCTCTGTGCTAACATAGTTAAGAAGGGGAAAAAACTGCTCTGCAACAGCAGGTGGGAGAGAGGAGTGAGAAACAGCCATTTGGACACGGAAGTCAGTGAAGAAGGAGGAAGAAGTGGTGCTCCAAGTGCAGGAGAAGAGATGCCCATGGTGAAGATCATGGTGAAGCAGGTTGTCACCCTGCAGCCAAAGTTAACGGTGGAGCAGATATCCACCTGAAGCCCATGGAGGACCCCACAACAGACCAGGTGAGGAGGTTGTGATCCTGTAAAGAGCCCACACTGTACCAGGCTCTCGGCAGGAGCTATGACACCATGGAGAGGAGCCCCTGCTGGAGCAAGTTTTCTGGCAAGACTTGTGGCCCCACAGGGGACCCATGTAGGAGCAGTTTGTGAAGAACTGTAGCCTGTGGGAAGGACCTACACTGGAGAAGTTTGAGAGACAGAATTCTGTCTCTCATGGATGGGACCCCACACTGGAGCAGGCAGAAAGAGCAAGGAGGAAGGAGGGGCAGAGACAATGTGTAATGAACTGACCTCAAACCCAATGCCCCATTCCCCTATGCTGCTGGCTGAGGAAGAGGGAGAGAAATCAGGAGTGAAGTTGAGCTTGGGAAGAGGGAAGAGTAGGAGGAAGATGTTTTTAGATTTGCTCTTATTTCTCATTATCCTACTCTGATTTGATTGGCAATAAATGAAATTAATTTCCCCAAGTTAAGTCTGTTTTGCCTGTGATGGTAATTGATCTCTTTGTCATTATCTCAGCCTGCAAGCCTTTTGTTGTATTTTTCTGTCCTTTTTCAGCTGAGGAAGGGGAGTGATAGAGTGGCTTGGTGGGAACACAACATCCAACCAAGGTGAACACACCACAGCTAATTATTTCCAATTTGTACTAGACAATATAGCATTGCTAATATTAAACAGGGGCTTCACAAGTACTGCAAGCTACATTTCTGCCTGAATGAAGTCTGACAAAATGCAGAAATCAGGCACGATGCATTATTGAGTCAACTGCCTGCTCAAAAGGTTGTATTGATATTCAAATCAGTCATTGCTCCATTATGTTCGTAGTCTTGCTTGAGCCGTAACAAAAAGTATGGATTTGTTTGAGTTAGCAATATGTACTGAATGTATATATTTGTGTGTATATATATATAAACTAAAAACTAATTCTAAAAAAACATATTTGAACTAGACATGTACAAAAGCAAGGTTCACTTAAGGTTCCTGCTCTAAAACGTTTTGTCCTGAGAGTGTGAATATCAAAATACCAAAGACAAAATTAAAGTAACTTATAGCACTTATGAGCAAAGGTCCTTGAAAAGAAAAGTATATGGTTTAATATGAATAATTAAATAAGTTATTTCTGGTATTTCTTGATGTTTGGGGCAAGGGGGTTTAACTGAAAAAAAATAAAATAACTGAACAGGTGAATATATTTTAGATGAGAATTAAGTGATTCACTATTCCTAATTGATTTTTCAATCTAGTTATGTAGTTCACAGTCCCTCTGCATTCACAAAGATGAGATGGAGAGTTAATAACAATTTGACTGTGAACCTGGGAATATGACAGAGATAAAACAATCGAAAGAGAAAAAAATGTAACAGACAATTCATAAAAAGCCAACTTACTCTGTCAGCCTTCTTCTATTTTGCTTTCTAGGCCTTCATTATTCATGAAATTGCACAATACTTACCCAGAGAACATTAAAAAAAGTCCAAGTAAATTTACTTTTTAATGTGCATATTTTCTTTTTAATTTAAAGATTGCATTTACCTTACAATACTGTATGTTTCACTTTAGAATGTGTCCCATGACATAAACACTGTAAAAAAAAAAAAATATTGATTGAAATTGAAGTCAGTCTATACTTTAGGAGACTAAGGAGGCTGTCCAAACTCCAACTCACTGGAGTGTAACCTATTACTGAGCAAAAAATATTCATTTGTCATAATGAAACACACTATCAGAATAGAGTACGAAATGGAAGTTTATGTATATTTGTTCTTCCCGTCTCTAAACCACTGCACACAGTGTTTCAAAAGCAATGAAGTGCAAGCAAACATAATCAGTGCTTTTGGTTTTAATAATAACCTAATGAATAATGAATAGCCAGAAGTATCTCAGGGCATAATAATATTTGTAAAAATATTGAAAATAAAAAGAAGTTCACTTAAGAATTCAGTAAGAAGAGAAAGGTGCTGTGACCTTGACAAGGAGGCAAGTGGTAACCTGTAAAAGAGAAAATTATCTCAGTATAAGAAAGAATGAACATCAGGTGTACTGCTGAGAAATTGTCTCATTTATGCCACTTCATGAAATACACATGAAGTTGTTGCAGGGATAAATACATTATTTTAAATTAACTGGGTTTTTTTTATAGCCTGATGCGTGATAATGCCCTAATTAATCATTTTGATGACTCTCAGAACGGAATTAATTGCAACTCACTTTAGAGGTATATGCTGTGGATACTGTTCAGCTCTGAACTTTCAATACATGATTCATCCAAGCAGAAATAGACATCTAATTTATGACAAGATGAGCTTTATTTAAAAATGTGTGTGTCCCTATAGATGACTCTACAGAGAGAGTTGAGTGACCAGCTCAGTTGTAGACACCTAAATTTATTTTTAAAGTCCCAGTTGCATAGACTATTTACCAGAAATCTATCCTATATGTTTTGGATCTGCTTCTGATAAGTTGCCTTTCAAAAAAAAATATGTTTCCATGTCTGGACAGAGGAAAATATATACTTCATTTACCAGATGTCAAAATTATTATTATTATTTATTTTATTATTGTGTAAATATTTTGTATTTTTGTTATATATTCACAGGTAACAATACCTAACATAAGATTTACTGCTTTTCTTCTTACTGGTCGAGGTTCGAGGAGCTAATTATAATTTTTTCAATTCAGGCATTATGCTTAACTTCATCTGGTTTCTTGAATATAGATATATTATCTACTATTGTGTATGTTGATAAAAACAAACAATACTCTTCTTTCTTTTTCCCCTTTTTTTTTTTTACTCAAGAATTCAGGAGTTGATGCTGACTTGAAGACTAATAATAAAAAGGCATGGTTGGTGTCTATATTATACCATAACCATTGAGACTACATATCTTAAAGGTTTTTTGTCCTAACAAAAGCCAAGACAAAAGCAGTGAAGATTTCCACAGGCCTATTCTCTCTCTCTGGATCAAAGCCCTTGAAATTATGCAAGCTCAGGGACTGTAGTTTAGAAATCATTATATCAACTTTGTTGAAAACAAAAAAAATAATTTCTAGTTTCATTGTCATTGCTGAGTCGACTAACCAATTTCTAGGGAACCTTAAGTGAGAAAAGTAACATAAATCTAGCTAATTTCAGTGTCTTTTGCAACATAAACTAAAACAAAGTAAAAATTCTCATAATTTTTTGTATGTGTTTTATAGGCATTTATTAGCAATTTTTCTAGCAGTGAACTTGGTAATAACATACTTGTTCATACTCACCTAATCTGCTATTTGTGCACCTCCACATCGAAACTGGTTAAACTAAAATTTTACTGGTGATATCTCTATTATCTGTGATATAGTAACGTAACTGCCACATGCAAATTAAAATAATTTAAAAGTAAATTGATTTAATGTTAATGCTCTTACAAAAAGATAACTTTTATAAACTTAGTAGATCTAAATAACCTCATATTCTGGCTATGGTTCTTTTTCTTCTTTGCATGACCAGACCTTTTAATGGTGACATCTTCATCTTATATTGGCTATCAACTTTCAAGGGCCATGAAAACTATGAAAAAAAATTACTTTAGTGTATATATGCACACAAACATAGGATGTGCTATGCTATTCATTCAAATACAACACTTTTTAAAAATCAAAAATCATTTCTTGTCTTGTAATGTTCAAAACTGTGGTTCTACAATGACTAAAAAAAGAGATACCTGTATTTTTGTCTCAATCAACAATGTGTCTGAGATAATAGAACTAAAGATAATCTATATTTTTTTTATTTGAACTTCTAGACCCATATAACTATGGATCTATGCACTCACAGAAACCTAGGACTAGTTTCTCAAATTCCTGCAATGCTTGCACTATGAAATTGTACTGATTTCTTAATTCAGATCCCTGAATTAGGAGAACAGGTATATAGGATTCCTGTGCAGATAACCAGATGCCAGTTGTTTTAGCTATTAAAGAAAATAAAGAATTTATAATATGCCTTGCATGGAAACATTAAAATACTCTTCCTCTGTCTTTACATCATAGACGAATCATAAAGGACATCTTTATCACTGCTTTTTCCTTCACTGGACTGTCATTATTCTTTGGCTTGTAGAGCTGAAGAAGAAAGACTGCAAGATAGATGCCAATATTTATGTTTATATTAAAGGGAGGTGTTCACCACCAAGCCCAGAACACACAGACCATGGTATTATATAGTAGGTACTATAAATATAGAAAATATTTCAGCTTCCTCCATGATTGCATGCTTAGGTTTCATTCCAGAGGAATCACTGGGGCAAGTCGTAGCAAAACTGAAGGTTACTTCCTGACATGTCTGAGTGCAGCTATGATGGGTTCTCTCAAGGGGAGGGAATTAATCTGGGATTAAAAAGACCTCCATTCAGCCTACCTTCTCCATAGTATAATGGAGTTATTATTGATAGTTTCCTCCAGTACAAATACGGTGGAAATGATGTTTTTCTCTTGTTAAGCATCTCATCAGAGATACTATTTTATTTCACTGATAGTGAGACAATTAGACATTTGAGCCCTTGTTCACCAGTACAATAACTTAGAATTAACCCTATATAATACTGTTGATACCAGTGAAGATATTCCAGCATGTCATGCAGTAACAGCAAAAATGTCCCTGAAGCATGAGGCAGAGATTGATTATTGGAAGTTTTAAAAACAGAGACTGATTGTTTAAATGTTTCAGCAAGTAATCATTGACTGTTTTATCAAATCTGCAATTGTAATTAATTATGTCTTGAAAGCTGTAGGGCCTGGTTTATCAGTAGTTGTATGGATTAAACACAAAATTGATTTCACTTAGTTGTTCTACACTTCACTACTCGGCTCAAAGGCTGTTACTTTTTCTTTCTTTGTTTTTTGTCAGCTGAGCCCTCTTCTCCTCCCATCCAATACTGCTGTTGCAATGGTTAATCTGCTTAATGTTTTAATGCTTCCAATTTCACCATAGTTTCAATAATTTCCATTTTTTGCCATGTCTTCCTGAAGTAATCCAAACCTGATTTCCCCTTCTTTGTTCAGGTTTTAGCTAGTACACAACCTATTCATACAGGCAGGGTCATGTTCTTAAACACGCATCTAATAAATGCAGAATTTGGCCACATGAGTAATTAAATAAATAAGAGTTTTCGAAGTCTGAAATCCTTAAATTTGTTCCTCCCAACACCAAAATCAACATGAGTGGAACTTAGCTCTAAGTTATGACACTCATACATTTAGGTGCCTAAATCAGAAATGGATTTAAGCTCAGACATCTAAATATGGAGTCTCATATTCAGTAGCCTAAATGCAGGTGTCTAGTACTTTTTTAGATTATATATGGTATTCTATATGACCTCAGGCCACATCTTCAACTGGACTAAGGTGTCCTGTAGGTCATCTGCAATAAATCTGCCAGCCATGGCTGAAGCTGTCTCAGCTAACCTAGTGTATGTAAGAGATGAACAGACTCTTGTTTAGGCACTTAATTGAGTCCTTGAGATGTAAATTCCCACAATAGTCAAGATAAACCTTGTGCTAAATTTATTTGTGTAAGTCTAGTATCTTGTGCCATTTCAAACAACCTAATGTATTTCACCTCACCTTCAGCTGCCCGTGCTCTAGATCGTGTATCATATTATCAGTACTGTACAGATGTCTTGGATATCTTAGAAAATATCAGAGAGCACAGGATGTGCTGAACTGAATCCCTTGTCAACACAGTAAATGGACCCTAGAGAATGATTCAGGTGAATAAATACTGTTTTACTTCAATGAATACTGTTCCAGTACTTTATATTAACTGTGATGGCTGCTTGCACGCCTATCAGTATTTGAGGTGCCCTGACAGCAGCTTCTTTCTTTTCATAGAATAGACTAGACTATTTAAGTTGAAAGGGACCTAAACCAATCATCTAGTTCAATTATCAGACCAATTTAGGGCTAAGGTAGAGCATGTTATTAAGGCCATTGTCCAAGTGCCTTTTAAACACTGACAGGCTTGGAGCATCAACCACTTCTCTTGGAAGCCTGTTCTAGTGTTTGACCACCCCCTCAGTAAAGAAATGCTTCCTAATGTCAAGTCTGAACCTCTCCTAGTGCAACTTTGAGCCAGTCCCATGCATCCTACCACTGGACTTCAGCAAGGAGAGATTAGCACCTCCCTCTCTGCTTCTCCTACTCAGGAAGCTGTACAGAGCAATGAGGTTTTCCTTTTCTCCAACCTCCTTTTCTCCAAACTAGACAAGCCCAAAGTCTTCAGCTGCTCCTCGTGGGACACTCCTTTCAGTCCTTTCAGCAGCTTAGTTGCCCTCCTGTGGAACAATATCAAAAGCCTTACTAAAATCCAGAAAAACTACATCTTCCACTTTCCCTTCATCCATTTGGTGGGTGACCTTGTCATAGAAGGATATGAAATTAGTTAAACAGGACTTTCCTTCTGTGAATCCACGTTGACTGTGCCTGATGATTACGTTATTCTTTAAATGTCTTTCAATAGTACTCAATATAATCTTCTCCACAATTTGCCAAGGAACTGTGGTTATAATAACAGGTCTGTAGTTTCCTGGGTCTTCCCTAATGCCCCTTTTGTAGATTGGAATAATATTAGCTAGGTTCCAGTCAAAAAGGGCCTCCCCAGACTCCCAAGACCTTTGGTAGGTGTTCAAGAGAGGTCCTGCCATAACATCTGCTAGCTCCTTCAGTACTCTGGGATGAATCCCATCAGGCCCCATGGACGTGTGAACATTCAGCTGATAAAGCTGGTCCCTTAAAATGTCAGTGTCCACAAATAGAAAGTCATTGTTCCCATGCTCATGGTCTTCCAATTGAGGGGAGAGGGCAGCCCAAGGTCTATCAATATTATTAAAGACTGAGGCAGAAAATGCATTCAGTGCTCCACTTTTTCTTCACCCCTATTAGTCAGATGACTGTGTTGAACAAGTATCAATCCAATGTTTTCTTTAGACTTCTTGCTATTAATATACTTTAAAAAGCCCTTCTTGTTATCTGACACAATACTGGCTAGTTTCAAATCTAATTGAGCTTTGGCCTATCGTATCTTCTCCCTGCACATATGAACCATGGCTCTGTAACTTTTCATCAAAGCCTCACCTTGCTTCCAGAGATCATACAATTTCTTTTTCCTCTTGAGATAAGGAGATAAGGAGTTCCCTGTTCAGCCAAGCTGATCTTCTGCCCTGCTTGCCTGACTTATGGCACAGTGAAATTGCCTGTTGTATGCTCCTACAAGGTAGTTCTTAAAGACTGACCAGCACTTGTGGACTCCTAAACCCTCAAAAGCAGATTCCCAGGATACTCTGTTACAAACAGATCCATTAATAGTTTAATGTTTGCTCTCCTGAAGTCTGGAATTGCAACTCTGGTGTCCTTTTTAGTTATTACACTGAAAATTTTAAACTCAATCTTTTCATGATCATTGTGACCAAGACAGCCACCAGCATCACATCATCCATGAGTGCTTCTCTATTCACAAATAGCAAGGGCATCTTTCCTAACTGGCTCACTGAGTACTTCGACAAGAAGTTACCTCCAACAAAATTCAAGAATTTCCAAGACCTGTTTATTTCAGTCATATGATACTCCCAGTTGATGTCTGGGAAGTTGAAATCTCTCCAAAGGGATACTGATCCTGAAATTTTTCCTAATTCCCTGTAGAAGAACTCATCAGTGCTATCAACCTGGCTGGGTGATCAGTAGTAGGCACCCACCACACCATCTCCTGTGTTTTCCATCCATCTAATCCTTACACAGAGGCTCTCAACGACATCATCACTAATGGTAAGGACTGTACAACCAAACCTCTCCCTTACTTACAGTGCAACACCTCCGCCTTGCCTGCCCTGCCTGTCCCTCCTGAACAGCCTGCAGCCCTCCATCCCAACGCTCCAATCATGGGGACGCATTCCACCAAGTTTTGCTAATATGAATAATATCATAGCTCTGGCAGCTGACCAACATTTCCAGCTCATCCTGTCTGTTTCTCATACTGCATGCATTGGTGTACAAGCATTTCAGATGCACTCCTGAGTTCTTTGTATGCCCGGGAACATTGTAAATGTTGTCACTAGCATTGCCACCCTCAGGTGATGCGATTCCAACACTTGGCTTGCCAACTGCAATCCTGTTGGTATTCCCTTTCCCCATCGATTATAGTTTAAAACTCTCTTGAGCTTCTTGAGGTAACCTATAACTTTTCTTGCCATTCTGTTCTTCAAAAAAGAACTAAACATTTTGCAGAAAGAAAAATAGTGAAGTAAAAATTTATCTATCTCCATCTACTCTTTGAACACTAGCAATATTTTAGGAATCTCCTTAATCATATCCATCTGAAGAAAGATATGAAGTCCGGCCTGCTGTAGGAGATAGATTTTTAAAAGCTGTATTCAAACTGTTTATTCAAAGTTCAGAAAAATGTAGTTGATTACTGAATTACTATTTTTGTGCAGATCAGATTCAATTGTTCAGTTTCAGTTAGCTTTGCTACCGAGTATGTTTTTATTAACATTATAGTTTGTAACTTATATGAAAGTTTAAGAAGTTGCTAGAAGATGCAATAAAAAGACATCATATTCTTTGTCTACACCAAAGTTCGCCTCACATAAAAACATTTAAATCTCTTCTTTTGACCTCCTTTAACAGACTTTGAAACAAATGTATTTACAGAAAGTTTGAAAAAGGTTCCAAGCTTTTCAGTGGCACAATGCGGGCAGGACAATATTGGTAGCATAACCCTATGAATCACAGAGTTTTCTAGTGTTACTGTGTATTGCATCCATTTTGTGATTGAATTCTTACAGGAAAATAGCTTTTTACTTGTATGATCCTTCCACCTAACTATGCTGTCACTAAATAAACTATACTTTTCTCTCCTAAAATCTAGAATTACACGAGAAAATAACTGTCAGCTTTGATGTTATCACAAATCAGTGGGAACATCCGCTTGTGGCAGATTCTGGTCTTAGTTGCATATTGTAAACTAATGAAGCTCTACTATCTTCACTAGAATTGTTCTTGACTGATGCTGCTTCAGAGATTCTATTTATCTAATATATAGATTAGATATCAACTGCTTTAGATTATGTTTTCTTTTCATCAACATGAAATATTTGAACTTAATCTGCATACTAGAAAACACACACATACAAAATAAATAACTCTGCAGACTTTTAAAATTGTTCAAGACACATCAATATTCAGTAATGCATTATGCACTGTGATTCCATGAATCAAGAGTTTCCAGTCTTCCTTTAGTCTCTATGTTAGTTAACATCGAGAGTTAAATCACATCAGAAATGTCACTTTCAGATTGCAGTACATTTTAGAAGAAAGATATTCACTGATATTCCTGATCTAATCCCTGCTTTCGTAATACTACATCTACTGAAATACTACATCTTTGTTATTCCCAGGATTTGAGATGTTCAAATTTAGAACAGTTTTGAACATGAATCAGTATTAACTATAAAAACCTCACTATCTAGAATTATATTTAAAAAATATTTTTAAATAACTGTTAATTTTGCTGTTTTAAAGCAATAATTCATTTCATGACTAATAGATTGTTTAACCATACTACATTTCTGTAACTGAGGAAACTACCCCCTCACTATTAATAGTGCAAGGCTTTGTTTTGGTTTGGTTTGGTTTGATTTTTTTTTCCCAAATTCTACACAGAATGCTTTTTCTGAGGTTTTAACAAAACACTTGATCACTGAAAATAAATTTAAGTTAATTATATCATTCTTTTTTCATATTCTTATTTTCCCTTTGGGAAAAATCACTTACTAGCAATAAACCAAAACCAAATTTGACCTCAGTAATTGACTGTGGGAATCAAAAACACTGGGGATTTGTTTTGTAATATTAAATTTTACACTGCTGCTAAGCTCAAAACTAAATTATCACTCTCCTATCTCTAATTTTATTAATATATGCAAATCTGAGAGCATATCTATAAGTCAGCTTTCATTAATTTCTCCAAAATGCTCTACAGTTTCAAGTGAACACATCGACCCCAGAAACTCTACCTGTTCATAAAACACTGAGTGAAATTTCTGGTGGCAGCAACCATTACAGCAAATAAATCCACAGATGCTTCCTTCAGAATGTCACAGAACTACTCAACAGGAAATAGACTGTGAAGTATATTTTTCTGCTCTTTCAAGAAGTTACTATTCAGTCTTAACCAATAGCCACTTAACTCTTTCTAGTGACTGCATCATCTGTTCAAGACAACTGGATGTCCCTTAGCATTCAAAAATTCCAAAATCCTTTCAGAAAACAAGGATTATGTCTGATTGTTACAGCATAACAAAAAATATATCTAACTTACATATGAGTTTTTAATAATAAGCTAGAGAAGGAAAATAAAATCCATACAATTAAAGAATGAGCTTGCCTGGACATAACAATTTGATGTCCTAAGTTCAGGTCAAAAAACAGCTCCTGGGCTAACAATTTTCAACAGTAGTGTAGTATATCCTTTTTCCTACTGAATCATTAATCATTGAATTATATCATCTTTGATCTTTTGCTTTATTTCTATTGACATCTAAGGGAACACATATATAATAATTTTTGATAATATGTAAGTAAACAGACACCACATAACAACAATCCTTAACATGAGTGATGAAAGACCATTCAAATTATGGTTGAGAAACTTTGCAGTAAAAAAACAATTCAATAGTATTGTAGGATTTCCAGGAGTATGCATTACCTATACATTCATTTAAAAAAGAAACTGGAAATAGGAAGTCATTTGATCATAAAAAATCTAGTGAAATCTTCCACTGTTAAAAAACCTGACAAAAAGACATTAATTAATTTAGGTAAGAGAATTATAGAGTAGAAATATGTGTGTGTGATGGCAATACATTGAAGTAATTTGGTACAGATCTTTATGATTTGAAATTTTCATGAAAGCACCTGTGATATGACATTTTTCTGATGTCACGTTACTTAATCCTGTTTAAAAAAAAAAAAAAAAAGAACAGAATGAAAATACAACTTTTGTTGGATGACAGTTCTTTCCTAGATAAAAATAAAGTGAAAAGACAGATTATTCACTTCCCATTTCCCTCACTCTGAAACAAATCACTTTAATCTGGAGTTATGCTAAGACTGCATAGTTTATTTCATGCAAAGTTTTTGAATTTTGCTGAAGGAAATGTTACAGTCATTTATATAACACCAAGATTCACACTAGTGTGAAAGTTTCTGTTGCTTCCTCATGTGTTCAAATATCACAAGAAGTTATTCCATTGAGTTACTAGCATTGCAATGAACATGCACAGAGGCAGTTTTTGGCAATTTATTTATTTATTGTGGGAGATGACTGCACAATGACCTTAGTAAAAACTTTAAGTAATGAACTAGTACTACACAGATTGTGTCAGTACAACACACAAAGTACCTGACAGTGCATGAGTAGCTGGAAAAACAATATTCATTTTTTTTACCTTGTTAGGATAAAACAGATGTGACATAGTAATGCATATTTTTTACTATTATGGGTTTGCTTTGATTGAGAATATTCAAAGAGAAAAAAAAAAGGAGAGAAGAATCTGATCTAGGGCATTTGGTTTAGTTGCCTGTAAAGAGAGGGGTGGGAAAGCTGCAGAAGACATTTTTATAGCTGGATATTTTATTTTTATATTTTATGCTTTGATTAGCTTGCTTTAGTGTCAAGTACAAGTCTCACAAAAATAGTATTACGGAAAAAGAAAAAAGAGAAAAATCCAAAGTACAAGAGTAACTTTTGCTAATGGAAGTTAAAGGCAGTTTGAATGAGACTTTGCTCTTTATAGAGAAGAAAATTCTGGTTTCACTGCAGCTGAAAAGAGATTTAGAGATATTTTTAAAAAAATGCACTAAAAGTATTTTTTCCTACAGACTTTTGATAGTTCCAGGACAAAGCAAACATGAGAAGGGAGGCCAAATTTCCCTATGTTGAGAAAGATTATCACCTGTATTGTCAACAATATCTTGCTCTAAATCTCATTCTTTATTTTACAGTTAGACAAATTTGAATCCAAACAACTACTTACTGCGTCGTTCAATGCAATAGTTATTAGAATCATAGAATCATAGAATGGTTAAAGTTGGAAGGGACCTTAAAGATCACCTAGTTCCAACCCCCCTGCCATGTGCAGGGACACCTCCACTAAAGCAGGTTGCTCAAAGCCCCATCCAGCCTGGCCTGAAAACTTCCAGGGATAGGGCATCCACAACTTCCCTGGGTAAACTATTCCAGTGCTTCACCACCCTCACTGTAAAGAATTTCTTTCTAGTATCAAATCAAAATCTCCCCTCTTCCAATTAAAAACCAGTACCCCTTCTCCTGTCACTACACTTCCTGACAAAGAGTCCCTCTCTGACTCTCCTGAAGGCTCCCTTCAGATGTTGGTAGGCTGCTATGAGGACTCCCCGGAGCCTTCTCTTCTCCAGGCTGAACAACCCCAGCTCTCTCAGTCTGTCTTCATAGGGGAGGTGCTCCATCCCTCTGATCATCTTTGTGGCCCTCTGCTGCACCTGTTCCAACAGATCCATGTCCTTTCTGTGTTGAGGACTCCAAAGCTGGACACAGTACTCCAGGTGAGGTCTCATGAGAGCAGAGTAGAGGGGTAGAATCACATCCCATGACCTGCTGGCCATGCTTCTCTTGATGCAGCCCAAACTTTAGTTTCAGTAAAAGATCGTAATTTTCATATATGTAACCTTATTTTGAAATGTTAATATATATTTTGAAAGTTAACATAAAACTATAAATAAATTAACAAACATTTTAACTGTATTTATTTTGCCCTTTATTATTTAACATGTTGAATGTTTTCTATTAAAAATATCAAATAAAAGTCTTCTGGAGAAAGACAACAGAAAACCACACAAACATATTAACTTATTTCTTTACTTCTCGAAATAAGGTATAACTTGCTTTTTCTTTATTCAGTATTTAGTGTCTATCTGCAATAATACTTTATTGATTTGTATATTGTTTTGAAGTGTTGTCATTGGTCTGTGAAATTTCTTTGCTCAAAGTATCATTGAAACTAAGAACTAAACTGCATTTTTAAGTGTTAATAGTCCTGCAAACCTACTCTGATGTATATATACTGTTTGCAAAAAACTAGATATTAGATTAATGGGCAGCACTTTAGAACAGAAATGCTGCCTCTGTTTCATCCTTCTTATTTTTAAGTTTGATGAGTCAGTAAATATCCTGTAAGAATCCCAAAATATGCTACATATAGAGTAAAAGTCTGACCTCCAGTGAATTTAATGGGAACTTTAGTATTGATCTTAGTTTGGTCCCAATTTCACCATCCCAAAGAGTTTTCAACATATAAAATTGATAAACCTAAAAATTTAAGGATAAAACACACTCCTTAAGATGATCTCATCACTGGGACCTGACACACTATTCACTCTGTTCACTATGGAGCCAAAACTGCAAGATGGTCACTCTTATTTCTTGCAAGATCTTACGCGTAAATCAGCTGATTTACAATGAGCCAGAAACCACACGTATGTTAATTTTTGTTATGTTTTTTCCTTTCTTCACAACTTCTCAATGAAAAATATGAAAGAAATAGCTAAGAAAAAGTTAAGTATATTAAGATGATCGTTAGTGAAATCTTTGTTATTACATTTTATGATATTATGATGATGTAAGGTAAGAGACAATCATCCTGACCAAGATACATATTGACAGGGGGAAAAAGGAGCACATGTAACATGTCACTGTGGGAAAAGGGGAACATGAATTATGACTAATTGAATTAATTTTTCCTAAAACCAAAAATAGGTAGGACTGCACATAGAGCCAAAGGAAATACATGATTGAGGATTTGATCCCAAGGCTGTAAGACTAAGAATATGTGAATAAATGCAAGGGCATTACCATCTGATTTGTTAATGTTCCTCTGAGAGAATATTTTGTTAATCTCATGTAGAAGATAATGTCTGAAGTAAAGTAAGACTGCAACAGAAAATACTCATAAAACAAAACAAAAGATGTAAAAAATCATCTTATATTCCTCTACTTATAATTGAGTGCCTCATAAAAGATTTCATATTCTTTCAGTGGAAAGATGCATACACTGCACTTTCTTTATATAGTCTGATTCATATACACAAAGCAGTCCAGACTGAAATAATTCTAGTCTGCTGTAACTAGAGTGTCTCAGGTATTTGATTTCAAGCTAGCACTTATGCTTCAGTCCCCAGCATGGACATAGATGAATTACTGAGGATAGAATTCATCCCCTCACAAAAAAAAAAGTAAATCTTAAGGCCTCTACATTTCAGAAATTCCAACAATGCTTTTGAAAGTCTGTGTACTGCATTAGATAATGTGGAAAGAACATGTAAGCCCATTTGGTTATATGTAAAATTTAATAACATTAGAGTCCTATGGAGATTTTGGGGCAGGGCTTGAATTTTAAGACTGCAAGTAAAATATGTAGCTAAGTCACAACTTAAATCTGTATGAAGTCTCATGCAGAATACAGCAATAATCTCTTGGCATCACTTTGTAAGAATATATTATCCCATATAGAAAAGTCAGAACACATTCCAGAGTTATCTCAAGACTACAATGCACTAGTTGAATGTAAAGACTTTGATCCAAAAATAGCTCAAGCAGAGGAAAATGTAGCTTACTTTAGTCTACTTACCAGTATAATTTTATTTCTTGATAACAATAAAGATAAAATGCCAGATGTAGTGTTGAGGAGTAAAAAATGCTAAATAGGTTTTCCATTGCACAGAAATAATATACCTTGCCTTTTAGCAAAAGGCTATAAATACTTACAGTCAGGGATGTTGGAGAAAGCTGACTAAGCCAATTACAGTGGAGAGAAAACCAGTCAGATAAGATTTAATTAGGCAATGTTATGTAGAAGCCCATCTTCAGAATACAGAGAATAGGCAGGTTAGCTGATAATTATAAAATTTAGAAATTGAACTGTTAACAATTAGAGATTTGTCCAGAAACCCAAAAACTATTTAAGTATATGTTAATCCATAGTATCAATTAGAAGATACATCTCCCAGCACTTTAGTTCATGAGCTTCACATAAGATTGAATAATAGATACTGCATCTGCAAGTAGAGGGGTTTTGTGCAATTATTCACTTTTTAAATTACATCAAATTTCCATCAACCACAGTATTGTACAAGTACATTGATTAGAAGAAAAGTGCACTTCCAGTACATAAAATCTAGCTTCTTCTAATGTTTTGAATATTGGAAAAGCATGCACAGGATGTAAAATGTAACTCCTATTATGTTCTGAATACTGTAAAATCATACCTTATACTATATTTCCTACAAAATAAATATGAGAGGAATAAAGAAGGAAATATTTCTTCCCTGTTGCCCTGCAGATGTAATTTACAGACACACACAACCTGAGTGCAATTAAACACTTTGTTTAGTTATATACCATAATTACAATTGTAGTCAAAAAAGTCTTTTGAATAACATAATAATTTCATCCTTTTACCTGTTATGTTTTTATATTAATTCTTTAAAAATTTTTGTAGAATCAAGACAATGAATTCTTAGGCTTCTGTTTTTCAACTTACAAATTCATAGATCATATAAACTGATGTCTTTACTTGAATTTAGTGATGTTTTATATCCATCTGAATCATTTTATGCCAGCAAAAAATAGGACCTAAATGTGTATCTCATGATTCAAGAAAAAGAAATCAGTAAAGTGGAAATAATAGATGAGCTATTGTTAAAGTTTTTTTTCATAATGACATTGGATGCCATGATTTCATGTATAACAGATATCACATTGCAGCTCCCTGAAGGTCATTCTCTGAAACAATCTAGGTTTTATTTCTTGGCATTTCTTTTCCTTGGTTTTTTGGTTTTTTTTTTTTCAGAGTAACTTGTGTGGCTAAGTAATTTAAATTAGTGCAGGCTTTCTGAAGAGCAAGATCCATAGAAATACCTTTTTTCAATTTATATCTTCATTTTAGATACCTCCTAAAAGTAGTGACCATAAATAAGGAATATTAACTAAGTATTAGGATTTTTCGTGTCCTAACTTACATCTAAATATGAAGCATCTAGATATCAGAATGCCTATGCCTCCTACAGTGAAAATGTAGAGATGTAGCTGCTTTTACAGGCATTCACAGAGATTTTGTCACACTACATCATTGCAGTTTTCATATCTAGCAATCTGAAAAGATGAGCCTGAATGGAGTAACAGCCACCTTCTATAAGAAAACCAGACCTTTTTCTTGAGAATGTTTGGTTCAGTACAGTTATGTCTACATCAGCAACTAGTATAGACTGATGTAAGTAGATTGGTAGAACAGAATAGCTGCTGGTGAGAATGTGACATCATAGACAATACTGGTGTTTCACAATGTGGGGGGGCATTACTTTAACCAGTTCCAGTGAGAGCCAAAGGACTGACTGACTACTAGCAGCTGGGACAAAGCAGATGCCCTCCTGGCTTGCACTTTCCTATGTAGTTTCACCCAAAAGGAATCCAGTTAGGGAATCCTGAGAACAGTGGATTCACCATTACTGTTTCTGGGAAAATCAGCAGTGCATATCTGAATTATTCCCACTTCCTGAGCTTTGGTTTGCATCACAGAAAGTCTTATCCATATCCGCAGACAACAGACATTGAGGTCATGGATACAGACTTGTGACTGAGTGAAGAAAAACCCACCCTTTAAATGTACATAATGTGGATGTTCGGTCCTCAGCAACAGTTACTTCACAAATCTGCATCTATTGACTTACTGCACCTGCTATGTAAATGTAGCCAAAGTGAACCAAAGCAGGATAAGTCAAGACAATCAAGAAATTAACTTTAAAAGTATTTAAAAGTGGAACCTTGATAAGGACTAAATGCTGATGTTGTCTCACCCTATGCTCCTGGATGAAAATTATGACCCTAGTCAGACAGAGTTTAACCCTAAATTCCTAGTAAAAAGTCTTGAAACTTTGAATTCTAATAATTCCAAAAGGACTTCTGTTTCCAGGTTGTTAGGTAAAATAACACTATTCACAGTTACTAGAAGCAATTCACTTGTCTTAATGAGTTTCTGTCATCACACTGTTTATTACAAAGTCTATCATCAGTCCAATAGTATGATTGGAGATTTTCTTAAGAAATTTAGCGTATTGCCTGTGAATTTTGGCATCACATCTTAATACTAGTACATAGATTTTCCAAAAACCATTATTAACCATTGTCATTAGTTTAATGTTAAATTGTTTGGGGGTTAATAGAACTGTGACATCAAATTACTGAGGTCATATTCATATCATTTTCATGTATTAAAATTACAAGGATAGTAACAAACTACATTCTTTAGCAATATTTTCTACAATAAATTTTCAAATTATCTTTTTTTAAATAAATATCTTTCTTTCATCAGTATAAATTAATTAATTTAGTACCTATGACAATTGTCCTTGATTAACATCATGTCAAAACTGTAACATTTTTTCATCATCCTGCAATATTTTAAAAAATTACTTCCTTAATTTTCAGGGCATTTCTTTTGTTGTATAGTAATCTCATACTGTTCAGGTATAAGTCTGAGTTCAGTTTAGGCTACAAGATAATTATATTACTGCCAAGGGTTTTGTATGTGGCACACTTGAATGATCATTATCATGACGTTTGGAATATCTACTACCTTCTGTCCTTGTAATTTGCCACGACTTCACCAGAAATGAATCCTTTCCCAAAGTATTTGATACATACTGTCCAGTGTTTTCCTCCAAAAGTATTCTATATAAATAAATATATAAAACCTGCCATTGGTTAACATTCTACATCCAGAATGTTTGTGTTGGAACAAATAATAAAGATAATTAATGCAATCTTATGTAATACTGAGACTCATAATTACTATAATAACTTGTTGTCCTCTTTTTATTTAAATTCTTCTTCAAACATCAGGGTCTTTTTTACTACAAATAGATCTTGAATTTCTTACATTTTCTATTTACTTTTTAGTATTCAGTTGATCTTCCTTTTATTATTAGTTCTAAAAATTTATATTATAATAAGATCAAATTAAGATAGGAAATCTATGCTTGTCTTTTCTTTTTATGTAATGTGTATTTATATATATGTGTTATGCTTGCTATTCTTCAGTCATGCCCTGTGTGCCGATAGCATAAATTAGGCCTCGTTGGTAACAGTGTTAGCATAACTTTAGTTAGACCTATAGTATAAGGCAATAGCTTAGTCATAAGGATAGGGGAGTACTCTGAACATAAACAGCCTGCTAAACATTAGTTGTGAAAGATGCAAACCTGTCAATCACTGTGAAATTTGTGAACATTTCCAGAATATTTCAGAGGAGCAGACCATGAGCAATTAGGCACCAAGTGACTCTGAAAAGGACACTCAAGAAACAGGGATCCTCTGCCCAGTTCTGCAATTGATGGTTCCCAAAATCACTCAGAGAGAGAACTCCAGGGAGCCCAGGTCCTGGCCCAAGACTACACACAGCGTGGATGGAGCCCCTACCATGGCCTGTCTAACTTCAGGACCACATCAGCTCCTCTGTTGAACAAGGAAGTCATGGTATTCATAAAATTGCAGAAATCTGTGACTAAAATGTTTTAGTATCCAAGTCCATTCAGTCTGTGCATTGCAATTTGGTCTTAACTATGTCACCATGCAACTGCCATATTCATGTTTTGCTAACTCTCATTGTTATCTAAATTCTTTCATTAACAGTGTTGGTTTGTTTGGTTTTTTTCCAGTTGGTTTAGTTTTTTTGATATTTTTTTTTGTTGGTTGGTTTTGATTAGATTTCTTTTGTTTTGTTTTTTAATGTGACCTCATTTAATTTCCTGTCTGGATGAAACAGAATTCTAGTAATTCTACTGTGAAAATAAGTAGGACTTTCCATTCAAACTTCAAATACATTATACTCTTTTTTCCTCCAACTTTTTTCTTTCTTTTTTAGGAAAAAAAAAAAAAAAAAAAAAAAAAAAAGTTGAAATTACTTTGAATATTAGAAAATGAAAGTGCTGAAATTAGTCATCTTTACCCTCTCCTTTACTTAGTCTCTTCTATTTTTTCCAGCATGCCATCTCACTTCCACAGCATGATATTCTGTGTCTCATTTAAAATGCCCATTTAGTGTTTCTCTGTGATCAGTGAGAGAAGATAGCTGTATCTAGCTTTATTCAATGCTTAGTTTCTTTGATTATCATTTAAAAAAAAATTACTTTTTTAGGAAAAAAAAAAAAAAAAAAGAAAATAAACTGTTGAAATTACTTTGAATATTAGAAAATGAAAGTGCTGAAATTAGTCATCTTTACCCTCTCCTTTACTTAGTCTCTTCTATTTTTTCCAGCATGCCATCTCACTTCCACAGCATGATATTCTGTGTCTCATTTAAAATGCCCATTTAGTGTTTCTCTGTGATCAGTGAGAGAAGATAGCTGTATCTAGCTTTATTCAATGCTTAGTTTCTTTGATTATCATTTAAAAAAAAATTACAGTGCATTCACAGCACCTTAGTGGTTCCTTCCCATGGACACCCAGGTCCAGAGACAGTGTCTGCATGCAAGCAGACATTGCTAAGGGTCACATTAGGGGGAGGGACCTCAGAACCCCTCCCAGGTGTCTGTTAAATTCTAAAGTAGAGGTTGGTCATTTTGTGCAAAGACAGGTGCATTAAACTTCCTCCTGTGGTTGCTTATCTCACCAAGTGAGCAGCAACCTAGATCTCTAGTTACATTCATGAAATACATTTTAGAAAGGAAAAATTTACTGAATTGAATCTAATTCTTACTATCCACTATTTGAAGGATTCTATATGGAGAGTAAAGCACTTTAAGTGCTTTTCACTAGCAAAAATTCTCAGAAGAATTAACCTCAAATTTTCTTCTTATTCTTGTCATTTTGACCTGTATACTTTTCTCAGGGGAAAAATAATTTCACTCAAGAACCTCAGAATTCTCCATTTTTATAGTTTTGACCAGTCTGGCCAAGTTATCATTTTGTGATGGGTTAGCACAAACTGCTAGACAAAATAACCCTTTTCAAATCCAGAAGCTAAGTCATATAAACTTGCAACAGCTGAAATAATGAGGTGGTATCTTCTGTTCCTAGCTCAAAGTTTAAAAGAACTCAGGGAATTTATCTTTCCACATCAACAAGGATTTTCACTAGTCAGTCAATGTACTCATAATTCCTAAAAAAGGAAAAAAAAATACTTTAGCACCAAAAGCATGCAAAGTGCTTGCAGTATTATTATTTTGAATTTCTCAACATAATAATGGTGATGGGAGTCATTATTCCCCTAACATGTAATGCAGTTACTATTGAAAATTTTATAAGCTAGCCATCAGGTAAGGGAGAAGTCTATTTCCCCTCAATATCATATAGTTTAGACATTGGCCTCCATTCAGGATGGCACTCTCCCAATAATATTTTCAGAAATCATGGATAGTGTGTCCTGAAGAAAAGACATGCTAATATTCTCTCAGGTGAGATATAAACATGACATAATTATATAGAAAGATTTTGTGAAAAAAATACTAAAATTCATTCAAATATATAAATATATATATAAATATATATTCATTCAAATATATAAAATATAACCTCTTCCCCCCTCTTTCCATCCTTTCCCCCTGCCCATAACTCAATATAACAAAGCATCTAATGTAGTAGTGAGCATAGATAAGGAAAATAAGATGCTGTATTCTAATTATGTAACATAATATCATGGGTTAGCATTGAACAGCTGCCAGACCACCACCCATTTCATTACTCCCCCTCCTCAACAGGACAGGGGGAGAAAATAAGATGAAAAAGCTCATGGGTTGAGATGGACAGGGAGATTGCTTACCAACCACTATCACAGGCAAAACAGATAAACTGCGGAAAATTAATTTAAAATATTGCCAATTAAAAGAAATCAAAACCAAAAATTAAAGCAAAACGTTCTCCCACCTAAACCCCCAGCCTCAACTAAGGTCTGTCTTTTTTCAAGTGTTTAATTATCTTCACACAGATTTTGCTTTCATTGTATCCAGTCATGGAATCATTGAATTGTTGGAGTTGGAAGGGACCTCTAGAGATCATCTAGTCCAACTCCCCTGGTAAGGACTGCATCAAAGCGGGTCTTGAAAATCTCCAGAGAAGGGGACTCCACAACCTCCCTGGGCAGCCTGTTCCAGTGCTTTGTCACCCTCACGTTAAAGAAGTTTTTTCTCATATTTGAATGAAACTTCCTGTGTTCCAGCTTGTGCCCATTGCCCCTCATCCTATCGCTGGAAACCACTGAAAAGAGTCCGGCTCCAACATCCTTCAACTTACCCTTTAGATACTTGTAAACATAGATAAGGTCTCCCCTCAGCCTTCTCTTCAGGCTAAAGAGCCCCAGCACCTTGAGCCTTTCTTCGTAAGGGAGGTGCTCCAATCCCTTAATCATCATAGTTGCCCTAAGTTGGACACTCTCTAGTAGTTCCCTGTCTCTCTTCAGCTGGGGAGCCCAGAACTGGATGCAGTATTCCAGTTGTGGCCTCACCAGTGTAGAGTAGAGGGGAAGAATGACCTCCCTCGACCTACTAGCCACACTCTTCACAACCTCTTTTTTCAATTTATGGTCACTGCCTTTTGTTCTCCAGCCTTGTATTTTAGTAAAGTCAGTGTCAGCAACCTTCTTTACACATCTCATATCTTCCAGCCCCACGCCACTGTCTCAGGTGTAATTCCATTACCAGTTAGTAATTCCATTACTAACTATCTTCTATATGGATATGTACTCTGTTCTAAGTGGAAACATATCAATGCTAGTGAACTCAAAGCTGGAACAGATGGTGAATAACCTAAGAGATCTAAGTAGTAGCAACTTCAGTGGTACTGTAAACCTCTGGAGCTCACATATACAGGAGGCAGACATGAGGGAGAATAGGGCATCTTGGGACCAGCTTTATGGATGTGCTCCATATTGTGTGGTTATATTCCTGCAGCAGATTCCAACCTTGATTAGCTGGAAAGCAGGAATAGGATCAGGCCAACCATGCTGTTCATGTTTGCTAAGTGCTCTGTATTTGTGAGGGTGTAGATAAGACACTGCCGTCTGCCTCTGTCAATCTGTGTGGTCAGTCATGCATGCATTTTTTTTGTACATCCAAACATGTCTATTCAGAATATGTGGTTGACCTTGCACTTGTTGAACCTGAAGATATGGGTGCAGCAACTTTACATCTGCAAAGCTACCAGATCCAGAAATCTAACCTGGAGTTTCAAAGGGGTTATCCTGCCAATTGTAGAAGAACAAAAGATCTTTCGGGCAGAGAATTTATATGCAGATTAGCATCCTTTCAGCAAGCTTAAATGTTAGTGCTTTGTTTCTGCTATTTTAGAAGTATAGGAGGACTCAAAAAGTATTTCTTCACTTAATCTTAACTAGAGAACAGTAGCACTTCAGCAGCAATACTTTCTGTTTCTTTGTTCTGAAACTATGAATAAAGGGCAGGGACGTTGTAGCCAGTTGAAGAGATTTTCTAGCTCCTGACTCTTTTGACTCATCAAAATCATAACAGATGACTGGGTTGCTGGTGTAAAAACCAATCTTTGTAAGAGGGAATTGATTTAATCAATCACACTTAAAATGTACCTTCCATGAAAATATCAGAGGGTACATAATTACTGTTTTTAATCAGTGAACTGCACTATCTCCTTTATGAGCAATTCTCAGTGGTGGCACATCCACTAAGACACATTTATGACATAAATAACTGTACATTTATTCCATTGTTGCTTTTTTCCCTTCCAGACATTCCCCAGTACCTGTATGCACAATAATTGAAGAATTTGTGTATTGCCAGATAAAATGTCTGTAATGCATGAAAGGGCTCAAAGGAATGATGTTTGTCTATGTCTGACAAAGCTTGACCATATAGTATAAAACAATAATGTGTTTAACTTACTGTGTGGCAGTTAAACAAATTTTTTTTTTTTTGAGGGTGTACCTGGTAACAAATGTATTTTTTCTATGTAAGAACATTTTTGCATACAATGCATTCAGGTTCTTTCAGGTTACATTTACTGAATAGGCTTTCTTGCACATGATGTGCTGTAAAAGGACAGCATATCTGAATCTGTCATATTTGACCTGGATCTGAGACAAAGCATTTAAAATAATAGATATGGTGTACTAACTAACATGAAGACTCTAAGTAAATTAAGATCATCATTGAAAGCTTTCCCCCTCAAATTGGTCTTGCCTTCTGTAACATAAAAAAATATAAAGTATATGTTTGTTTTTTTTTTTTAATTTGTAATCCAGTGCATTACACTGTATGTGTTTTGTCAGTAGGAAGAGAACAAGACTATAGGTATGACAGAATTGGTGTGATACTCAGCTGCTATACTAATTGTGCCAGAGAAAGGGAAAGAAAATAAGAATAAGGGAAAACAGAAATGAAAAAAAGAAAAGGAATCCATAGAAGAGAAACTTATGCTGACTTCTACATTGAAAATTCTCTCTTCTAATCATTGATATAAAGAGTAATACAAAGAATATATGCTGCCACAGAAGTGTACCTCTGGCTTTTTAATCAACAAGGTTTTCTAATTGTATCTGTTTTTTAAGTATTGCCATTTTCATGTCTACACACACACGTGTGTGTGCACGCATCCATCTTTACTCAGCTAAGAAATGCATATTCATATATACTAGAAAATTTATAGTATAATATTGTCTGTTTCTGTAAAAGTGGCATTTTACAGTGATTATGCCTTAAATCAAGGCAATGCATTTGCATCTAAGTAAACACAGTTGCACATATTCATTGAGCAGTTTTGAATTCTTAGACAAGACATATCAGTAGAATAAGCAAGTAATTTTCTGCAGAAGGAAACCAATAAAATGGAATTAATGAAATTTTAGTATGTTATTGGAACATCATATCAAGTTTCAGAAACAGTACGGCTTTCTATGACTTTTATTATTGATTGTGTGCCAGAACTAGATTTTTATGTGGCAAGAAAAACTCTCCTCCATGCAACTGTAAAAGTATTACTTAGGCTGGGTTCCATGAACATACACTTATGAAATGTAACTGCATGAATTCTAGTTCATTTATTTGGTAAGTTACAGAAAATTTTTCTGTGAACTTTTACACTACTTGTTGGAAGGCAAACTCTTCTGAAAATACCAAGAGATTGTATCTACCTTGACATGTCATGACAAAAATAGATGCTTTACTATGGCTAGAAATCAGAATAACACAAGGGTGAAAATTATTTTCTTCATGGATAGCCAAACTGTAGTGGTTTAACTCCAGCCAGCAGCTAGAACTACGCAGCTGCTCACTCACTCCCCTCACAGTGGAATGGGGAAGAGAATCAGAAGAATAAAAATGAGAAAAAACCTCATGGATTGAGATAATGACAGCTTAATAAGGTAGATCAAAAGCCACATACACAAGCAAGCAAAACAAGAAATTCATTCACTGCTTCTTATCATCAGGCAGGTGTTCAGTCATCTCCGGGGAAGTAAGGCTCCATCATGCATAATGGTTATGTGGGACGACAAATACCATAACTCTGAATGTCTCTCCCTTCCTTCTTCTTCCCCTAGATTATGTTTGTGAGTATGATGTTACATGGTATGGAATATCCATTTGGTCAGTTGGGATCCGCTATCCTGGCTTTATCCCCTCCCACATTCTTGTGCACCCTCAGCCTTCTCACAAGCAGGGTGGTGTGAGGAGCAGAAAAAGCCTTGAGAGCTTAGCAACAGCTGAACCCACCACTCTGCTATGAAAAGTATTTCCCATCCCAAATCCAAAACATAACACTATACCATCAGCTAATTATAAAGCTAACTCTATCCAAACTGAAAGCGTAACATCACACATTTAGGAGGGCAAAAAGTGTTGTTGTACAACATTATTCCCCAGGTTTAGAAAGTTACAAAATTCTTAAAGAGAGCTTTTATCTGTATTAAAACTGTATACAGGATGCAAATGTCATTATGGGATTGTCACAGTGATTCACACATATCCACAACTGACAATAATAAATGTCAGCCAGTTTGTCATTTGTCAATGACATCAAAACCTACAGTGGATGCACTGGGGAGTTTCAGGTGTGGACAGTTTTGCTGACTGCTTAAACAACAAAAAATCTGGTGCAAGGAATATCTGTATTTTAACTGTCCCAAAGGCACTTTTACACTTTATGATTTCAAATGCATGCAAACTTTTCAGTTTAAACACTTCTTAGGCAAGTATTACAGAAAGTGATGAGAAGAAAAAGGGAGAATTTCATTAGAGGAATAAAAGCATCTTTTTCTCCACATAACAGGATCATAGAATTGTAGAATCATGGAATCATAGAATCATAAAACCATAGGACCATGGAATGGGTTGGGTTGGTTTTCGTTAGTCCAACCCCTCTGTCATGACATCTTTCACTAGATCAGGATGTTCAAAGTCACATCCAACCTGATCTTGAACAATTCCAATTATTAGGCATCCACAGCTTGTCTTTCTCCATCTTTCTTATAAGCCCATCTTTAAGTTTTGAAAGGCCACCATAAGGTCTCCCCAGCGGCTTCTCTTCTCCGGGCTAGACAACTCCAACTCAGCCTTTCTTCAAAGGACAGGTGTTCCAGATCCCTTACCATTTCCACGGCCCTCCTCTGGACCCTCTCTAACAGGTTCATGCCTTTCTTGTGCTGAGGCTTTCTGAGCTGGATGAAGTAATCCAGGTGGGGTTTCACCAGAGCATAGTAGATGGGGAGAATCACCTCCCTCAACCTGCTGACCATGCTTCTTTTTGTGTCCCGGGGTACACAATTGGCTTTCTGGGCTGCAAATGTACATTATAGTCTCACAGAAAATTTTTCATCCACCAGTATCCCCGAGTCCTTCTCTGCAGGGCTGCTCTCAACCAAATAATCCTCCAGTCTGTATTGATATTGGGGATTGCTGCAACCCAGGTGTCTTGGCCTTGTTGAACTTCATGAGGTTCATATAGGTCCACTCCTTCAGTTAGTCAAGGTCCCTATGGATAGAAACATACACTTTCAGAACAATAAAAGTTAGTCCTGAAGAGATGTGCGCATACCAGGTAAAATGGGTCAGGAATCAGTCCATGATGACCGATAGAAAAGAGATGAAGGAGCTCACTGGAATACAGCACAAGAGATATGTTACTGAAGAAAAAGTGGAGCAGCAGTAAGAAGTTTTCGGATACTTTTTTATGGATAGTTTAAGAATTGACTCTGATTTCAGAGCTGGTTCTTCTAAAACAGACTGAACCAAGTCCAGATTGCACCCTCTTACAACAGATTGATTCCTTATCTCAATTTATACCATTTAAGAAAAAAAAAATCATTTGAGTATTTCTGTTAAGATGGAGACAAAGAACAATTAGAAAAAAAATATCTAAAAATTTTCATAAAGCTCAAATTATTGAGTTAATTGTTTAGTAATAGGACCAGTTTTTCCCTGAGTACCAAGATATCTGACCTAGTAGATGGGAGCAGGGAGTGGAATGAACACCCCATAATCCAAGGGGAAATAGTGAGGGACCAGCTACAGCACCTAGACATACACAAGTGTATGGGGCCAGGTGGAATCCACCCAAGGTTACTGAGGGAGCTGGTGGAAGTGTTCACCAAGCCACTTTCCATAATTTACCAGCAGTCCTGGCAAACTGGGGAGGTCTGCAGTCGTCTAGCAAATGTGACGCCCATCCACAAGAAGGGCCAGAAGGATGATCCAGGGAACTACAGGCCTGCCAGTGTGACCTTGGTGCCTGGCAAGGTCATGGAACAGATCATCCTGAGTGCCATTATGTGGGACATGAAGGACAACCAGGCAATCAGGCCCCACCAGCACAGGTTCATGAGGGGCAGGTCCTTCTTGACTAACCTGATCTTCTCTGGCAAGGTGATCCATGGATGAGGGAAAGGCTGTGGATGTTGTTTACGTGGACTTTAGTAAAGGCTTCAACATTGTTTCCCACAGCATCCTCCTGGAGAAACTGGCTGCCCATGGCTTGGATAATTGTATTTTCCACTGGGTAAAAAACTGGCTAGAGGGCTGCTCCCAGACAGCAGTGGTGAATGGAGTTAAATCCAGTTGGTGGCCAGTCACAGGTGGTACCAGAACTTAGTACTGGGGCCAGTTCTCTTTAATATCTTTATCAATGATCTGGGCAAAGGGATTGAATGCACCTTCAGTAAGTTTGTAGATGACACCAAGTTGAGTGGGAGTGTTAACCTGTTTGAGGGTAGAAAGGCACTACAGTGGGATCTGGACAGGCTGGATTGATGGACTAAGGCTAACTGTATGACATTCAACAAGGCCAAGTGCCGCGTTCTGCACTTGGGTCACAACAACCCCACGCAGTGTTACAGGCTTGAGGAAGAGTGGCTGGAAAGCTGCCCGACAGAAAAGGACCTGTAGATGTTGGTCAACTGTCAGCTGAATAGGAGCCAGTAGTGTGCCCAGGTGACCAAGAAGGCCAACAGCATCCTGGCCTGAATCAGGAATAGTTTGTTGAGCAGGACTACAGAAGTGATCATCCCCCTGTACTGGGTATTGGTGAGGCCCCACCTTGAATACTGTGTTCAGTTTCACATCTGTCACTACAAGAAAGACAATGACATCCTGGAGCGAGTCCAGAGAAGGGCAACAAAGCTAGTGAGGGGTTTGGAGAACAAGTCTTACAATGAACAGCTGAGGGAATTGGAGTTGTTTAGGAGGCTGAGGGGAGACCTTACTGCTGTCTAAAACTACCTGAAAGGAGGTTGTAGAGAGTTGGTGTTCAGTCTCTTTTCCTAAGTAGCAAGCAATAGGACAAGAGGAAATGGAATTAAGTTATGCCAGGAGAGGTTTAGATTGGATCTTAGGACAAATTTCTTCACCGAAAGGGTTATCAAACATTGGAACAGGCTGCCCAGTGAAGTGGTGGAATCTCCATTTCTGGAGTTATTTAGGATGGGTAGACGTGGTGCTTAGTGACCTGGTTTAATGGTGGTTGATGGCTGGACTCAATGGTCTGAAAGGTTCCTTCCAACCTAGGGAATTCTATGATTCTATGATTCTTCTAGAAGTATGGATTTTAGAAATCATTACAGTCACTGACAAGAATATTTTTACAATTGTCATCATGAAGTATTGCTTCCAATTCTCCAGAAAATTTCTAAAAATAGTAATGGAATAGATTGTAATCTTGTTTTCTATACAGTGCAAAATTCAGAAACTCTGTAATACTTACTATAGCTATAATGATGATGCCACCTGCATTCTTGTCACATGTTACATAGCAAGAGTTTGGTGCACTGAAAAGAAACACAATGAATAAAAATAAAAGCCTACATAAGAAATCTAATATATTCCTTTCTTTTTAATTAAGTAATTTTTTAATTACTTTGTTTTAATGTTTGAATTTTAGTTTTTTTCTTCTCCAAAAAAGTGACTCACTCCCAAAACATTATCAGGTAAAGACTTTATCTATACTCAGCTTTATTGCATACATCCAAGGAGGAGTAGTTTGGGGATCAACCATGTCATTCCGATTATAATGCCAGAGTTGTTAACTCATACTTTTGTCTGTCAACAATAGCTTTGTCCATTCTGTTAAATAACACAGAGCTAATGAAAGATTTTAATTACTAGATCAATTATATTCAGTATTATTTTAAGTGCTAGAAAGCTCCCTTGCACATGTAGCCTGTGTCACTAGGGCTTCTGGGAATATAGTTCAAAGGATAGACCTGGAGAGGAGCTATTTCTAACACTGCACCATGTTTGGCTACTGCTCTCCATACAGTGCTCCTTCACTGTTACTACCACCTCCATATATTTATGACATGTCCTAAAGAAATACAACACACACCAAAAATTTCATGCTGTGTGAACACCATTCTGGCAAGGAGAAAGTTCACTTTATCTTGTACGCATTGAGTTGCAAAAAAAGACAAGTGTATCAAACAATGCTACGCGTTAGATCTGGAGAGCAGCAGAGGAGCCACAGGAAAGACCCAGAGCTTTAATAGCATAAACGTGACCAGAATGTACCACTTAACTTATGGCCAAAAAGCAGTCTCTGGCCCCATTTTATTTAGTAATATAGACAGACCTGGTCAGAAGATAGTTATGAAGTAGTAACATTTATGTTATTTAGTGTTTGTATAGAAAAAGTATAGTTTGCTATGCAATATAGTTCAGTGCAAGGCATATTTCATACTGAATTCCAGCAAGCAGTCACAAAAGGGAAAAAACAAAAGAGCTTTACACCTAATTGAAATACAGGGTTACTTATTAGCCATTTAAGTGCAGGTAACTGCACTTTCTGTTCTAATAAAAAGACACTTTTCTTTCCTAAAGATGTAAACCAACATCTACTTTAGCTTAGAAAGTGGTACAACTATCTTCAAGAAAAGGGGAGAACAGAGGAAATTTTATTGTGACCTCCTAGAAGAATTCAAAGGGGGTATAAACTGTAAGAAATTAACAGACTCTTCCAAAAAATAAATGGGAGAAAGTAAATGATTTAAGATTCAATTCTACAGGAATGTGCACTCTGAGAAGTGATCCTGAGTGTGTTCTATGACAGCAGCTCTTCAATAAAGGGTCTCTAATGAATGATTTTTTTGATAAATATTAACAAATAGTTCAAACTGGGACATATAGATGAAAATCCCAATTCCTACCTCCTTAAGAGGAACACAGCAAGTCTTTAAAACAAGGACGATTGAGAGATATCTGATAAATACGTATTTCCTGTAAATACAGATTGTCTTTCATTTCTGCACCCTGGTCTCTTACAAGTATTTATATTGGTGTTGACTATTTTGAGTGGTACTAAAAAAGCATTATATATGCAAATTATCTTAATCTAGTTTTGGGGGTTTTTTGGGGGCTTTTTTGTGATTCAGCAACCTTAATGCTAACACGATATTCTACTCTTCATAAGAGTATGCTAAAACTGTAAATCAGTCCTTGGATCACCTTAAGCAGCCACTACCTTAACTCTGCAGCACAATATCAATGTTCTAAGGCTAAAGCAGTACATTTCCTTAGAGAGTGTGTATTACACAAGACATGCTGACAGAATAGTCTTCCAGTAACTGCTAGTGAAATTGAAAGCTTTCTGGCATGCAGAAAGGTCTTAATGCACACACATAAATCTCCGCATAGACATGCAAATCATAAGGAAATTCCAACAGTTATTAAAATTTCCACACACTTATCTTAAACTATTGTAACACGCAGTTGTTAACTCCCGCTAATTTTATTTGTTTCTTGCAAGGATTCCTTTTTCCACACACTTATCTTAAACTATTGTAACATGCAGCTGTTAACTCCCGCTAATTTTATTTTTTTTTTGCAAGTATTCCTTTAAATCCCAATTCCTACCTCCTTAAGAGGAACACAGCAAGTCTTTAAAACAAGGACGATTGAGAGATATCTGATAAATACGTATTTCCTGTAAATACAGATTGTCTTTCATTTCTGCACCCTGGTCTCTTACAAGTATTTATATTGGTGTTGACTATTTTGAGTGGTACTAAAAAAGCATTATATATACAAATTATCTTAATCTAGTTTTTGGGGGTTTTTTGGGGCTTTTTTGTGATTCAGCAACCTTAATGCTAACACGATATTCTACTCTTCATAAGAGTATGCTAAAACTGTAAATCAGTCCTTGGATCACCTTAAGCAGCCACTACCTTAACTCTGCAGCACAATATCAATGTTCTAAGGCTAAAGCAGTACATTTCCTTAGAGAGTGTGTATTACACAAGACATGCTGACAGAATAGTCTTCCAGTAACTGCTAGTGAAATTGAAAGCTTTCTGGCATGCAGAAAGGTCTTAATGCACACACATAAATCTCCGCATAGACATGCAAATCATAAGGAAATTCCAACAGTTATTAAAATTTCCACACACTTATCTTAAACTATTGTAACACGCAGTTGTTAACTCCCGCTAATTTTATTTGTTTCTTGCAAGGATTCCTTTAAAAAAAATGTTTTATTTGCTTATGCAGTGCTGGCTGCCTTCAGAAACATAAAAGACAATTAAAACAAGAGGGAGAATAAATGGACATACTAGGTTGATGTTCTAGTTGTGAAAAAAAGCTAACCTGTTCTTACACATAATAACATATGACATTTGCTGTAGTGAGGAACTCAATAAATGTGTTCCAGAAATAAAAAGCTTCATTCATACCTCATATGTTCTTAGACACGAAAGTCGTAGAGCTACAAATAAAAGTCAGTGGTAATCAGGCTTTATAAGATCCAGTGCTCATGGATCTTCTTAACACCAACATTCTTCAGACAGTCTATTCTATTCTCCAGAAATTTGATACTATTTATTGAGCATGAATTGGAGAGACTATGCCTAAACTAATGATCGTAGGAGAACATCTACATTCCTCTGTACTCCTGCTACCTTCCAATCTGTATCTTCAAACTCAGAAATATATCAGACTTTCCTTATCTTATAGTTTTATTCCTGAAGAGGGAAACCTAGGAGAGAAGGTCTCAGAAGGAGATCATGATACTTTTTGGACAGGAAATAATCCAGGCACTTCAGTAATCATAACGCTGGACTGCCTAAACCTAAACCATATGACCAAGAGTGTTATCCAGACACCCCTTAACTCTGACAGGCCATTACCATTTCGCTGAGGAACCTGGTGCAGTGATCAACCAGAGATCATGATCCTGATCTCTGTTGACTGTAATGGAAGCTTGGATACCTACCCACAGGAAGTCACAGGGATCAATAGAATACTTCTGGCCCTTCCAAAATGAAAACAGGAGTCTAGGCAACATACCTAGGCTCTACCAAGTGAAACCTACTTCTAGGCAAGTGAATTCTAGGCCTTTATTTAGATGAGTGTCTCAAATTTGCAGCTGAATCTACGTCTACTAAATTATAATTACTATTATTTTTCTTTACTGATTTTTTAGTTCTTTTTTTTCTAGTGGCAACCTTTCTGTAAGGAAGGTAGAGGGGGTTTTTTTGGTTGTTGCTGTTGGTTTTGAGGGGAGGTTGGTCTCTTTTTTTTCTAGAGGAGGAAACGTTCTAATTTTCCCTTGGAAAAGTGCTTCTCTTCAGCTGATGGAGACCTATATATACTCCTTTTGAGCATGGTCATTTCAAATGATGAGTTGATTTAAAATAAGAAAGCACTGCTGTCTTCTTCAGAAATGACATTTTAGAAACTGCCTTGCTCAACTCCTTCAGTTACTAATTGCATTTTTTGTGCAAGTGACCAAATATTCTCTCCTTGTAGACCCGATTCAAGCCCTGAGCTCTAGAGAAAGATGAAAGTGCAGACACACCACTGTGTTTAGGTCTTCCCTTTGGATAGCTCTAGATTGTTTCCATAAACTGCATACAAAGTTTTCACTGTGTTCTGTCTCTGAGATATTCAGCATTTCTGTATATTGTGCAGAAAACCTCAGACATCACCTTTGGGTAGCAAGTTGTATTTGGTATTAGATAACTAAAAACTAAGTTCTGTGATATGTAACTGTGAGATGACTGATTTTTCCTTTGGGTCTGAGCCTCCTGACAGACTTATTCCTCCGGAATCGAGGAGTTAAGCAGATTTTACTGGTTGGATAAGATGATTAGTATCAGGAAATTTTCAAAAGGTAAATGGCTTTAAGAGCCTGGATATGAGGTAGGTAGCATGCTGAAGACCTCATTATGCTGAATTAAGAGGATCTCTCATGCTGCAGATTTTACCTGTCAGGGAGCAGGAATATACTTCAGTGATTTATATTTATTATTTGGATGCTCTGCCTGAGAAGTCCTCCAAGTCATCAGACAAAGTTCCCAGATGTATACTTGTATGTCTTTGATCCAACCAGTTTGTTGCATGAGAAATTTAGGAATGCAGACAAAACTTCTTTGAACATAACAGTAAATCCAATATTGCACCTTACAATCTCAGCATATTTAAAGGTTATATGTAGAGGTATCTAAAAAGAGGTCTTTGGCTTTCTGCCTTTGCTGCGTGCACATATAGAAATTGCTTTCTATTTTGCTTAACAATTTAATCATTCTAGATCTGGTTTTGAAAGTCATGTGGTAGTTTTTCCAGTCTCAAATAGCTATTCAGAATAATAAACCTAATTCACCCTTTGTGTCACGTATTTGAAATCAACAACATTAAATGGAGGTTGAACTTGGCATAAAAATTAGTCAAGGGAGAAAATTAGTGATGTAGTTGGCTTTTTTCATTTCATCAAAATTAATTCTATTAAAATAGGCAATCACCAAAGGAAGAATTAATTTACAGCATAATGAAGGTAATGGACTTTTGTATCAGGTTCCCAAAAAATGGCACAGGTAAAAGGCACTAAAGCAGAATTGAGAAAATTAGTGACTGCTTCTTCCTATTTCAGTGCATCTACAGCCATCCCATCTCTTTTTTAAAATAGATGCTTGTATCACCTGTACCTGAAGAACAATGCTCAAGACTGAGTAGCATGAAAGACTATATTTGCTTACAGAAGAAACTAAACACTAGACACAAAGGAAGCATATAGAAAGAAGACAGGAGAACACGTACATGAAAAGCAAAGTAGGAAAATGTATCAAAGACAATAAGGGATTTGAATTAAGTTAAACTGAAATTTTATCAGTGAAAATATATATCATGCCAGCATGCAGAGGCTTCTGCCATGACATACAGGGCACAGACTAAGTAGCCTATAGCTGAAGATATTCTAGATTTGTCTCAGTGCTCCAGTAATGCAAGAGAACAGCATCTGTCTTGAAACTGTCTCACTTCAAGCTGGACTAGAATACAGATGGAGCTAGCAAACAACTTGAAAATTACTGTGAAGTATGTATTTGTGAATTCTGAATATGTGTAAACACAACATGTTTTTCTGATTAATTATATCTTTCCAGTCTGTACTGGTTTTCATTGGGACATAGTTACATTTCTTCACAGTAGCTTATATGGCATTGTGTTTTAGATTTGTGACCAAGTGTTGATAACATAAGGTTTAGTTACTGTTGAGCAGTGCTCATACAGCATCAAGACTTTTTCTGTTTCTCACACTACCACACCAGCAAGTAGACTGGGAGTGCACAAGAGGTTGCGGGCAGACACAGATGGGACAACTGACACCAACAGACCAAAGGGATATTTCATACCATATGACGTTGTGCTCAGCTATAAAAGCTACATGGAAGGAGGAAAGGGGGGCGGGGGGGATGTTCAGAGTTATGGCATTCGTCTTCCCGAGTAACCATTATTTGTAGTGGAGCCTTGCTTTCGTGGAATGGCTAAACACCTGCCTGCTGATGGGAAGCAGTGAATTAATTTCTTATTTTGCTTTACCTGCATGTGCAGCTTTTATTTGCTATTAAACTGTCTTTATCTCAAGCCATGATTTTTTATATTTTTGCACTTCTGAATCTCTTACCCATCGCATTGGTGGGGAATGAGTGAGCAGACGCGTGGTGCTCAGCTGCCTACGGGGGTCAAACCACAACACAGCCGTAACAGTTTCATTATTAACTGCAAGGGTCTCATCTTGGTTGCTTTTTTATACATACATATTGTAGATATATTCTATTAAATCTTCCAAATAATCACTAAAATGCACAATTGTGTTATCTTCTGAAACTCGTTCAATCAATTAAATTTTGGCTATTTTAGATAAGTCAAACACCTTGTTTTTAGGATACACAGTGTATTGTTTCATCATATTTACTCAGGCTATACTTCTGATATTTATCAGTGATTACATTTATAAAGCAAATATTATTTATTTTACAGTTTAGTGTCTCCCCAGGCTATATGAAATAGTGTGACTTCTTAATAGTGAAGCTTTGGTTAAGCCCTTTAGTACAGGAAGTACATTTCTTATTTGATTCTCTGTGTAAACAGCAAACACTAATTTTGACTCCTGAGCCCCTGGGCTGATTGATGTGGTGTACATGAGCATTGCTGATTCATAAAGTGCATTTTAAAATGGCTAAAGCTCAATGGTTATTTTGAAACTAATGCACAAGAGACTTGCCCCAGATTGACCCCTTCTATCTCGCATGAAGCCTGAACTGCCATTTTTTGTGTATAACAAAATTTTTTAGCATTTTGCTTCTGGAAAATAGCTCATTAAGTTGTTCATGCTACAAAATTTGCACCAAAAGAAGTGAGGAAGTTCATGATAGAGGGAAAAAAAGAACAAAGAGTCTTCTTCTGCTAAAATCTGGAAATGTTCCCTATACCAGTGGGTGATGGTAAGACTTGTTTCTTTCCATTTTAATTTCTCTTAAAGACTAGACACAATTCTGTAATCAAATGTGCATTTTCTATGACACTAGAAGAATTATTTCCCCCCCAGGACAAAACACTACAAAATATGATATATATATATATATATAAAATTCATATATTATGTTATATATATCTAATGTTTAAATGTTTTATGTAGATTACAGTGGTTTTAGATGAAAAACTACTGAAATGAAAAGAGCAAAGCTAGAATGTATGTATGTATGAATGTATGTAACAGAAGATAATTTCTCCTGCTCACCACAGATAATCTCAATTTCTGAGAAAACCCATTGTAAAGTAGCTTCTACTGGAAGAGGTACCAATCACAGTGGACCATCAAACAACTGTCTTCCTCCTGACTATCTGTTGGTGCTTGACAAGCTCATTTGCCTCTAAGGAAATTGTTGGAATAACTACACCTTTTGAAACTAAACTCAGAAACAGCCCGGCGGAATCAGTAGTCTAATTTCTGGTCCTGATGATGTCTACCAATTTTTCTTTTGTGTGGTCTGCAGTTCAGCATCTTTTTAGAGATTAGTAACTATAACTAACAAAACCTCTCCAAAAATTTTCTAACTCTTCAAAAAAACTTACCTGTTCTTACTACAGTTTATAGCATATCATTTATATCATCTGCTTGTTTGTATTTTACCACTTTTTTTCAGTGAAGCTACTTCTGAGTTCTTTTCTGTTCCTATATATTTCTTACTTTATCTTCTTCACTCCCAGCAACAGGTAGAAATCAATATCCATTCACTGTCCATTATCCTCTGGTTGTTTCATGTGCCACAACTAACCTCATGCCCACAAGAGCTATACCAAGTTAGTTACATGTATAGTCATATTTTCTGACTCAATCTTCTTGAGCATGCTACAGGTATCAGTGAACAAGATAATTCACCGTAGACAAATTAGTACACCAATATTCTCCTAGTAAAATTCCCAGGAAGAACAAAAAAAACCTGCATAAGTTTCTCTCTTTTTTCTCAGATAAATATATTAATAGCACACCATCTTTGAGTATTTTACAATATAAATGATATAACTAAATAAGGTATCTGAAAGTACAAGGCATCCTGATATTGAAGCAGACTCTCCAAAACTTCTTTGTTATGGAATCTTTATTGGAAATTAAGATTGTTTTGTTTTTATTGTAAATTAGGATTATTTTTTTTTTAAGACTTCTAAAAGTGACTGCTTTATTCTGCTTTAGCATTGATAATGAGAGACTGAAGAAATGTAATGTACACAGGGGACAAATTATATGTCGATATAATTCCACTGTTAATCAGTCCCGCTCCTGCCCCTCCAAGTACCATAAACTGGATCTATGAGAACCATACTAGCACTGCAAAGAACATATGATTGTTAGTTTGTTTTGGTTCTGTCTCACTGTGTTGTAACCAACTAATATAGTTTACTTCAGCTGTCCTCTGCAGGAGTCTCCCTCTCTCTGTTCACAGTACAGAAGACTCAGACAGCTCCGACAGGGACGCTTCCCTTTAAGCCAACTAAAGTGAAGAGAATCCACTGCTCAAATAGTTTGTTATAGAGCGATGTTAAGAGCAATGACAAAGTTTTGTCAAAACCATTGCAGATCTTGTTAATTATGTACAGCTAAGTGATAAATACAATTAATTTCCACAAAGGAACTGGTATTGCCCATCCTCTTCCCCCTTTTTTTGTTTGTTTGGTTCGGTTTGGTTTGGTTTTTTTCTGTTCTTCAGTCTAGTAATGCAGAGTTCAAGCAGCAGTGATCCTCAAATTTGTAGTGAGTAGGAAAATATAAGACAGAAAGTCAATCAGCAACCTTATTTTTGCTTGACTTTCTTTGTAAGCAGTAAGTGACCTTTTTCACTGTGTAGCTCATATCCATATTTTGCCTAAATATATTACTTCCAATTTTCAGATATGTGCTAACTGAAAACTACAAGGACAGATTTTTATGAGGTTTTTTTGGTTTGTTTTGTTTTGTTTTTCAGTGGTTCAGGCCTTATTTTGTAAGTGTGAAGTGCCAAATAATGCCAATGAAGCTGCCTAAGTCCTGTCCCAGGGTAAAGGTGTTAGCAGGAAACCAAAAAGTTCCTGCAGAAGCAAGCTGTGATAACCAAAGATAAAGGGTGATTATTATAGATAAGCTTTACCCTAGATAACAAGAACTTTGACAATGTGAATGCAAATTGGTTTAAATTAGATTATCTACAAGAAGAAGTGAGAATGATATAATACAAACATAATGTTGAAACACACTTTCCAAATACAGGGGTAGTGGATAATGGAAAAGCATTATGTAAAGAGGTTAAAGAAAAATCTGTCACTGGAGACTTTAAAGAGCAGGTCAAACATAAAGAATAGTTTAAACATCGAATATTTACCTTTGGGGAAGTCAACAGCTCAATGACTTTTTAAGAACACTTCATGCTTTATTTTATGTGGTGTTATGATTTTGAGAAGATGACTCCATACTAAAAGCTTATTTAAACAAAAAGAAACCCTGATTTTGTCCTGATTCAGGAATAAGAAATTTGAAAAGTCAGAATCGGTAATGAAATAAAGTGTTAAAAAGAGTTCAAAACACATTTTGTGTTCAGTAGAAGTCTTTTACACAAAACATTGCTATCAACAAACCATAACCATGACAGTGATGAAAACAAGATCAAAGACTTCAAACACATCAAAATTGAACATATCAATGAAAGCATCACTTGACATGACTTATTTTTCTACACAGAATTTTTTTTAATCAAATCAAAATACTTAATTTATTTTACTAAATGTTGTAAACTAGTCTTCAATATTAACACAGACAAGATAATCAAGATCAAGAACCTAGAAAAGATTGACCAATGGATAATGCTTGCAAAATGAAATAATGTCTCATAGTAAACTATTTTTTCACTCAAGAATTTTTATCTGTCTTGTCATGGAACCTCTAAGTGAATGTGTGAAACCTTGCAGGCAATAGTTAACTACATAATAAGTCAGCATTCTGTTCTGTCCTACATCTTCCTACAATGTCATTCCAAGAACATCACTGTTTCTGGCATATGAAACTTCTGCATCTATATGCTAGTGGATATGACACAAAGAGCTTGCATCTTAAAAGAAAAAATACTACCGTTTCAGTTATAATTGAAATAATCTGCTTCTCCTGATTGAAATATACATTTTACTTTGATTCAGCTTTTCAAAAATTATACACACAAATATATACTTGATTCAGCTTTTCAAAAATTATACACACATATGTATATATACACACATGACCATCACAGAAGCAGGGCAAAATGCTACACAGTACTTCTGCCATTGAAGGAAAGAATGTTGAGGCTGTTTAGATACATACTGGGGGATTGTAGATAAAATAATTATATCATTTCAAAAGTCAACAGTTTTTTAACATATCAGGTGAAAATACTGATTCTTTATAAATCTACACAACACATTACACTATTATTCAATATTATGTCATACTATGTGTTGTTTATGTGTGTAACATTTATAGTATAGAAAGATAAAGTGAACGAAATGGAGATGCAAACTAGTTTCAATTCTATTTTAAGTGAGAACACAAGTTGAATACCGAGAAGGAACTGGTGATCGTAGATCTATTCAATTTCAGTGTGATATTAACATATTTTTGAGAAGCTAACTTAAAAAGGTGAAAGTAGAAATAGTCCTACAGTATATGTTACTCAGGTAATCCAAACGTAATTACAGTTTTTAATGTGTGCAAAGAATTTGCATTTTATCAATTCAGTCCCACAATTCTGCCTTCACTGAAATGCATTTCAACTAGAAGCAAAATGTCAGCAGTAGCTTGTTTCCTTTTGTATAAGCTTAGGCAATGAAATATACTTCATTTTAACTTTCTTTTTCCTGTGCAAATAAATAGCAAACCATCTTTCAGAATTACATTTTGTCTTGGATTTCTATGTACTGTTGTATCAAGTACAAATCTTCTTGATTTGTATTCTTGGAGCCATGGGATTTTTAATCTGGCCTTTTCTGTTAAAATGTCAGTTTACCTCTATGGAGCTTACCAAATGCAAGACCTCTAATATGTCAATTTTCTTAACCAGAGTCAGATGTGTCAGTTCATAAAACTTGCATAGCATTACTTGAGATTTTAGTTTTGTTTGGTTTGGTTTTCAAACAAAAACAATGGCTTGATTTGCCTCCCTTCCCTCAAAAGTATTCCCCAGTTTTACCTCTAAGCTTGTCTATAGACATATTGCACTCCTTCATCTTAGAATGTTTGAAGAAAACAATATTTGCTTTCTAAATATGTTTCAAACAGGCCTGATTTTTTTTTTAAGATAGTTCTTATAAAGAAAAAGGTTACCCAGACGTATTCTTTATTCAGACAAATTAAATTTGATATTCAGGTTCTCTGGATGAATGAAGAATACCATAACAAATACTGGAAAGCTGTACACTGAACAAAACTGGTATGAAGGTGCAGCAACAGTAAAAATTGCTGAAGTAGATCTGTGCGATTCAGAGACCCCCTCAGCTGCTAAGCCTGATCCAAAGGCTAGTCAGCAAATGGCCATTTCTGTTATTTAAACAGATTTTGAAACATATTTTCCAAGAACATGTGGAGATGCTACTGTCATAACACCAGTGTTATCAGAAACTGCTACTGTTTTTTCTTTTTTTTTTATGATATATTACATGCTACATTATGTTAATGGTGAGATTTATTCATGACTGCGATCATAACAAATCATGCCTAATGGTTCACTCACTGTCAGCATTCTCTGTAGAACAATTTCATAATTCAAAGGTACCTAGATAAAGAGTTAAGGTGTACTCAAAGTAAATACAGGGTCAAAAATTTATTGACCTTATCACATCTCTCATATTGCTTCCTGAAACAAAGCAACTGTAAGTCATCATTATTTGGATCAATATCATAAGTAAATAGCTCAGCGTTTAAAGTTGTTTATGTGAAAACCAACTTTTTTGTTAACAGTTGAAGATTTGTACGTATTACATTTCTTTTAGGTATCTAATTTTATTATTGGCTTTATATATTATACTTCCTTTGTATTGATCTGATTTGTGTTATCAAAATCAGATACTAAGTACATTAGTGCAGGTTTATTTGCAGTATTTTAATATTCTATGGGTTTCATTTTTCACTTGAAGATGCATTTTAATTCAGTGGTATAGGAAAACAGAATCTCTTCATTACCTAAATGACAGCCTGTCCTTTTAAAGGTTTTAAATAACTGTGCACTGTTGAAGATAGAACTAAAAAATTTAAGATTAGAGCTTATTGCTGTTTATAAAGCTGTGATTCTGTGATTTATATTTTTGCAGCTTTTTTTGTGTGTTTTATTTTAGTATTTTTTTTCCTTTCTTCTGAAAATTTTTTTTGTGAAACAGTCGTGTTTCAATCTGTCACTCTTTGTGTTAGGGTTTGATTATCTAACACACCGACTCCTGTCCTTTGGGCCATGAGATGAATGCTGAAAAATATTGCGTTTTAAAACAAACTGAATCTTTCTTCCCCATCTCTACAAAGTCTTTTAAAACAAACTGAATCTTTCTTCCCCATCTCTACAAAGCCTTATGTATCTCAAGACCTAGTATTTTGTACAATTCTGTGTAAACTGTATTAGAAAGTACTTGATGCATCACCCACTTGCATATATGACATATACGATGCCCAGACCAATGTGCTGATCATCCTTCAATCTGTGACCAGTTTTCCAAGCAAACTACATAGTCTGAAGTAAAAGACTGGAAATTCCAGTTAATTTGTACATTGTGGGATGGGAAAGTAACAATCCAGTAAAATGTCATACAATATAGAATTCCCTCTGTCAATCTTTTGAACTACACATACACAAGAACTGCATGTTTTACTGGCACTTTCCCCCTTCCAACCCTTAAACAGTACACTTAACAAGCTACGATTGTAAACAGTATCTGATTTGAAACAGAGAACCTGAAATATCCCCCAAATGAAAACTCAGTCTTATTATCATATAGATATCCTTCCTTAAAAAAAAAAAAAAAAAAAGCTTTTAGAAACCAGTAAATAGTCGTACTACCTCCTCCTCTGAAGCATTCTCCCACATGGAGCCTGTCTTGCATTTCAGCCAGAACTTCATCCTTTGCTATCCAGACCCCTAATGCTTGTGTTCAGTCATTTTCAACCTGGAAACACAAGTATTATTCATAACAACAAGCTTGTTTTTCTTTTTGACTTTTTATGCACCCTCTAGAAATAATCTACAAGCTTTTGACTATACTTCAAAAACTGTTTTAGCTTCCCCTAAGAGAAAATCTACTCTCTTCTTAAAACCAATGGACAACAGGCTAAATCATCAAAGTTCTTTGTGTCACTTTAACTATGTGTTTCAAAATGCCAACCGGTTTACTTATTTCATCAGCTACCACTGAGAAACATTGACAGGTAATGTTGTCCAGCGCAGGAATGTGAGCATACAAACACTCTTAAAAGGTTAGAACAATGTCTGTCAGAGCTTTTGCTTAGGCCAGCTCTCCCAGTCAATATTTTTCATGAGTTTAGAGTTGGCTTAAGGTAAGAAATATTCCCAATAGACTTTTCTGTACACCCACCCTGTTTTGAAGAATGCTTAACAGAATCAATGCAGGCTGTCCCACAACAATCGGTCACAGTGCCATTTAATTTGTCAATCTAAATATAGCCTGTCAGTTCTTCTGTAACAGAAATGGAAAAGTAACATTTCAAGAAGGATATTCTTCAAGCAACAAGTTTTCAGAAGACTATCTGTATTAGAATAAGACTTGCAAAATATAGAAAACAAATAAGGAAAGTAGAAATCCTTTCCACCTTTTAAAGACATCAGCTGCAGAAGGGTGAAGGATTGACAACTACTTAGGTATGGATTAATATGAGATGGCTCACAGTCAAAAATAATGCTGTAAAATCAAATATCTCATTTCATAATGTCTATTTTGCAGCACAGTAAAACAGAGGTTTGTTTATAAAAGACAATCTAGGACAGCTTTCATGCCCTGAAGATATTAGAAAGAAAGTATTTCAAACAAGAAACTACTATTATCCAACTGACAGGTACAGGTGCAGTACAGAATGAAGGACACTGTTAAGCCCACTTGGATTTAGGTAACTGACATTTTACTAAGCAAACACCTTTTTTTTTTGTCACAGGAAAAACATTTTTACAATCTTATTCCAGTCTCGTGAAGGACCATGCCTTAAATGTGTACAAGTAGTGTAAACATAAACAGATTTTATTCACTGAAACCAATGCTTATAAATAATGCAATATTTGTATAGATGCTGCAGGAATAAGAAAGTAGGGTCTTTTTTCTACAATTCTGAGACGTCTCTTCGAACTTACTGCTACAATCATTGAGTACATGACTCAATGGTATAGCAATAGTACTATATTTTTGCTTCAGATCAATCATATCTGAGTTTCTCCTGGAGAAACTGGCTGCTCATGGCTTAGATGGGTATACTCTCCACTGGGTTAAGAACTGGTTGGAGGGCCCGGGCCAGAGAGTGGTGGTGAATGGAGTCAAATCCAGTTGGCAGCCAGTCACAAGTGGTGTCCTGCAGGGCTCAGTACTGGGACCCATTCTCTTTAACATCTTCATCAATGATCTGGACAAGGGGATCGAGTGCACCCTCAGTAAGTTTGCAGATGACACCAAGCTGGGTGGCAGTCTTGAACCTGCTGGAGGGTAGAGAGGCTTTGCAGAGGGATCTGGACAGGCTGGATCGATGGGCTGAGACCAACAGGATGAGTTTCAACAAGGCCAAGTGCCGGGTCCTGCACTCCGGTCACAACAACCCCAGGCAGCGCTACAGACTTGGGCAAGAATGGCTAGAGAGCTGCCTGGCAGAAAAGGACCTGGGGGTTGAACATGAGCCAGCAGTGTGCCCAGGTGGCCAAGAAAACCAATGGTATACTGGCCTGTATCAGGAACAGTGTGGTGAGTAGGACCCGAGAGGTGATCGTCCCCGTGGGGAGTAGGGCCCGAGAGGTGATTGTCCCCCTGTACTGGGCACTGGTGAGGCCTCACCTCGAGTTCTGTGTCCAGTTTTGGGCCCCTTACCACAAAAAAGACATTGAGGTGCTGGAGCAGGTCCAGAGAAGGGCAACGAAGCTGGTGAGGGGTCTGGAGAACAAGGAGAGGCTGAGGGAGCTGGGGTTGTTCAGTCTGAAGAAGAGGAGGCTGAGGGGAGACCTTATCACACTCTATAACTACCTGAAGTGGGGGTGTAGAGAGGTGGGAGTTGGTCTCGTCTCCCAAGTCACAGGAGATAGGACAAGGGGAAATGGCCCTAAGTTGTGCAATGGGACGTTTAGACTGGAGATTAGGAAACATTTCTTCACGGAAAGGGTTATCCAGCATTGGAATAGGCTGCTCAGGGAAGTGGTTGAGGCACCATCCCTGGAGGTATTCAAAGGATGGGTAGACATGGTCCTCAGGAATATATATATATATATATATATTTGTTTTTCAGAGTTAGGTTGGTGGTTGGACTAGATGATCTTTAAGGTCCCTTCCAACCTAGACGATTCTATGATTCTGTGATTCTATGTCTGAAAACTTAGGACTGGATCACAAATAATATTTGAAAATGTTATAAACTTATTTACAGACTATACAAAGAACTTTGTTTCTTCTTTTGGGAAGGCTGTTTTGCCTACTGAGTACTAGACACTTTAAATAAGTAAATCAATACATAAAAATTAGTTGTAGGGATAATAGAGGACTGATATTCTCTGCTACATTTCAGCTAGCATTCCAAGATCATGAAAAAGGAAAACAATTACCTAGAGAAAGCAAAAAAACTGGTTTTATCTTTAAAGATTTATGAAATAACTTTTCTCTTCTATTTACAATTCCAGTCACTGGAATATTTAAGGAAGACTTGAATGCCAAAGGATGTTTTCCTTTTTTTACTGGAAACCTAGACCCTTATCTCCCGACTCACAAAACAATGATTTTATGTTGCACATTGTACAACGTATTGCGAGAAACTCTGGGATAGGAAAGTCGCAACATCAGTTCTAATATTAAAGCTGTTTATTTGCATAAAATAAATAAAAATGTTCACTGTAAGACAAGCAACACAAGCCAGTAGTTTCCAGTAAAAAAAGGAAAACTTGTCTCTTGTCTGATGTCTGAGGCAAACACTTTTGGACAGGAAACTTGATTCTTCAGACTCTGTTCAAAGGAATATTTTTTCAAAGGTTTTAGATGTACACATGGTGGACAAAAAAAATAGAACAAATGAATAAAATATATCCAGAAACACATGCTACACATACTTGTTTTTACCATTTTCCTCTAAAAAATATCCTTAAGTAATTATTTATCCTTCTTCATCTTTTTTCTTGTCCATAACTTTTTCCTATTTGCAGCTCATTTATTTGCCAGATTAATTTAAAAAGTACTAGAATTTATATCCTTCAAGATTCATACTTTTGCTAGACTTCATGCACCCAGACTTCCTCTGTTAACAGTCCATAAAGTAAATATGTGCATACATTTTTTGAAAAAAAAAACCAGAAACTTTAAGAACTTCAACCTGTTTGGCCTTTCCTCTGTTTACCTTTCCCATGTTTGAAACAGTGTTTGTGTTTCATGCAATCACACAGAATCACAGAATGATATGAGATTGGAAGGGCCCCTTCCTCTTGACACCCACCTTTTAAGTATTTATAGGCATTTATCAGATCCCCCCTCAGCCTTCTCTTCCACAGACTTAAAAGGCCCTAGTCCCTCAGCCTTTCCTCGCAAGAAAGATGCTTTAGTACCCTAATTATCTTTGCAGCCCTTTGCTGCATCCTCTCCAGCAGTCACCCTAATTATCTTTGCAGCCCTTTGCTGCACCCTCTCCAGCAGTCGCCTTTCCTTCGTGAACTGGGGAGCCCAGAACCGGACACAATACTCCAGATGGGGCCTCACCAGGGCAGAGTAGAGGGGCAGGATGACCTCCCTCACCCTGCTGGCCTCTCTCTTCTTGATACAACCCAGGATGCCATTGTCATTCTTGGCCAGAAAGGGCACATTGCTGCCTCATGGTCATCCTGTTGTCCACCAGGACTCCCAGGTCTTTCTCCTCAGAGGTGCTCTCCAGCACGTCAGCCCCCAACCTGTACTGTACATGGGTTTACTTCTCCCCAGGTGCAGCACCTTACACTTGCCTTTAATGAAGTTCATCAGGTTCCTCTCTGCTCAAATCTCCAGTCTGTTCAGGTCTCACCATATGGCAGCACAGCCTTTGGGTGTGTCAGCCACCGCTCCTAGTTTTGTATCATCAGCAAACTTTCTGACAGTAAATTCCATCCCTTCATTGAGGTCATTGATGAATATATTGAAGAGGACTGAACACAGTACTGACCCTCAGGGACTCCACTTGCTACAGACCTCCAAGTAGATTCTGTGCCCCTAATTACAACCCTCTGAGCTCTGTCTTTCAGCCAGTTTTCAATCCACCTCACTGTCCGTTCTTCTAAGCCACACTTCCTAAGCTTAGCTATGAGGATGCTGTGGGAGACAGCGTCAAAAGCCTTGCTGAAGTCACGGTAGACAACATCCACTGCCATCCCCTCATCCATTCAACCAGTCATGCCATCTTAGAAGGCTATCAGGTTAGTCAGATATGATCCTTGCCTTTAATGAAGTTCATCAGGTTCCTCTCTGCTCAAATCTCCAGTCTGTTCAGGTCTCACCATATGGCAGCACAGCCTTTGGGTGTGTCAGCCACCGCTCCTAGTTTTGTATCATCAGCAAACTTTCTGACAGTAAATTCCATCCCTTCATTGAGGTCATTGATGAATATATTGAAGAGGACTGAACACAGTACTGACCCTCAGGGACTCCACTTGCTACAGACCTCCAAGTAGATTCTGTGCCCCTAATTACAACCCTCTGAGCTCTGTCTTTCAGCCAGTTTTCAATCCACCTCACTGTCCGTTCTTCTAAGCCACACTTCCTAAGCTTAGCTATGAGGATGCTGTGGGAGACAGCGTCAAAAGCCTTGCTGAAGTCACGGTAGACAACATCCACTGCCATCCCCTCATCCATTCAACCAGTCATGCCATCTTAGAAGGCTATCAGGTTAGTCAGATATGATCTCCCCTTGGTGAATCCATGTTGACTACTTCTGACAGCTTTCTTTTCCTCATATGCCTTGAGATGATGCCCAGAACAAGCCCTTCCATCATCTTTCCAGGGATGAAGATAAGGCTGACCAGCCTGTAGTTTCCCAAGTCCTCCTTGTTGCCCTTTTAGCAGACTGGAATGACATTGGGTTTCCTCCAGTCCTTAGAGTATTTATTTGTTTTGGATTTTTTTTTTTTTTGACAGATAGATTACCAGCAAGTATCAAGAATTCACAGCAAATAACGAATGTGATACAATTTAGAAAAGAAAAAATCCTCAAACTGACACATTTTAATTAGCAATGCAACTCTTAATTCTTCCAGTCCTTTGACAAATTTTTTATAATATTTTTAATTTATTTGGTGGTGTTGAAGAAGCACTCCATGAATAAATTTAATAAATTTATAATAAATTTAAAATTTAAATTAAATTTTTATTTAAATTAAATTAAATTCATTTAAATTTATAAATTTAGTTGTTGAGAAGCACTCCATGAATAAATTTAAATTATGTGTTTAGTACAAGTATGTTCCTGTACAGGTACTTACAAAGGTTTCAAATTGTTTCTCATAAAGCAGTCACAAATTGAGTATGTATCTTTCAGTAGATGTTTTATAAGAGACATGCCATCCTGTCTGTATGAGAAGCCTACAGTTCTGCAGCATGAGCGAAGAAAGATCAGACTGTTCCACACTTAATTAAGCAAGCTGCAGGATCTTTCAATGCTGTATGAATGTTTCAAACAATTTTGTTTGCTAACAATGATTGTACCACTTTCTTCAGAAATGTGTTTTAAAGTATGACCAGCTTAATCCAATAATTCTCTAAAGCACTATTTCTTGTGAAGGAATAGATACTTAATTTGAAGTGGGCATTCTAGGGAATCAATAATGCCATTTTCTAAAGGTTGTAACCAAAAGGAATATCAGCTATTGTGGAAACAATACAGAAAGTCTAGCTATTTCATTTTTAAAGGAACACATCAATTATTCATGGAATTAATAACCTTTCTTGATTTCTTAAATGTACAGTTTCAAAGGACAATCACTTCACATGAGGAACCACTTCCACTAGCACTTTATCTGCTTTCTTTTCATTACTGAGGACTTCACAACAGCAGCAGGGAAAAAAAAAAGCTTACCCTTTAACTGTCAATAATGTACTCAGTCTGGTGCTTTGATTTTAAGGTCAGCTAAATATTTTATACAGACTTATTTAACAGTAATTTTTGGAAACTACCACATTACTTATTTATTCCACAGGTGTATTTTAGCTGTAGGGTCTAGGACTAAGGAAACCAGCAAACTATTCTAGCATTTATGTTGATGGAATTCCCATTTAGGGATATGAACATCATCTCTTAATTATACTAATTCAAACCCATGGTTCTTAAAAAAATAGAACTGACAGTTTGAATTATATTTGGAATAGAATGTCTATAGATAGTGCAAAGCACTACTACTAAATGGACAGTATTGCCAAAAAAAAACCCCAACAAACTGTTGTAGTGACTTACTACCAAAGCTAATAAGGCCATGCAGATTACATAGAAATATATTTGGACAGATCTCAATAAAATCCATTGAACACTGCTCTTTGACACCCATGGATCACGGAATAGTCTGACCCTGAAAAGTGCAACCATAACTTTGATTAGTTGACAGAAGGTAAAAACACAGACATCAATAGTATTACTCCAGTCTCAACATCAATTTAAGTGGCAGCAGGATTTATAATTCAAAAATAAAGTGTATGTGTGTCTTATTAAATAAAAGTTTGTATAGGAAATTATCCCTTTTTTAAATGAATTTTTTTTTTTTTAATCAGTGTCTTCAATACACAGAGATAACACTTTCCCTAGCCTGGAAAAATCTAATGAAGTTCTGAAAAATAAATATTATATCAACTGATGACAGCTTTAAAGAAGGAAAAACAAAATTAGAAACATTGGTCTAATAAAATACGACAAGGCATATGATTGCAACCAGAGTTTCTGCAGCACATTAAAAAGAGAAAGAAATCAAGCAAGACAGTCTAATAAATATAATATGTTTCCTCTTCTTCTCTTTCTTCTCTGTGCACAGGTTTTATCTCTTGTTTTGAATATTTAATGACAAAAGTAAAAGTATCCCAGTTGCCCATGTTCCTAATTATGTATTCTGAACACTGTTACTCAAAGCATAGAATTCTTGAAGGCACAATATGAAACACTGCAGCTTATACAATTTTAAGATTACAAAATAAAATAAAGGGAGTTAGTAATAAAGAATCAGTCAATAACGATTATTGTTGAAATGCCCGCTAGAAAGTGTTTTGGTTTTTTTTACATAATAAATATGAAAGTATAACCACATTATAATTACTTGCAAATCCTACTTAGAATTCTTACCAGAATTTGTTGAAAATTTTAGTAAAAATGACTGGAAAATAATTAACTGTCTCTCTATTCTGTCCCTTTTGCTCTTACTGCTTGATAAATTATCTCTGTTTTTCTTGGGTTTGCTTTCAACTTACTCCTAGGGAGAACTTTTTCTAAGTTTATTTTTCTAAGTTTAGCCACATTGCTTTTCAAATGTTTTTCTCTAAGATACATATTGATCTACAAATAAAATAACATATCTTCTTGACATGCTGCTGTTTAATTGACTGACTTTTAAAATTTAAGGTTCAGGTTCTGGAAAGTATGTAAACTAATATATTAGCAGATGATTCAATACTTTGCTGAATATGAACTTAAAAACCTGTGACTTATTTTTATACAGTATGTAATACTTTATTTTAATCTAAAATATATGTTAATGTTACTTACTTCTTAACAGGAAAGAACAAAATAACAAGAATTAGAGCACACATAGCATTAAGATGTGCTGTCACGTTTCATGTATCCTGTTGATTTTATGCCTTTAACACTGAGACTGCTAAAGCAATAGTTCTTTCTTAAGGTCTTATTCTAGGACCCTAGTCATCCAAGATACTGATGACCTCTGGTGTGCATATGTAACACAACGACAGAGCAAGCCTTTATAGAAAAAAAACAAAACTGCACTGAGGTCATTCTTTCACACACTGAAGTGTCAGAAAGTGCCAGAAATTAGAACACTCACAAAATGTAATTGCTCTCCCTGACATATGTGCAGTATGGTTCACTCTTTAATCACATAACCACCTATTCTTATACCACTCTGCAACAGAAGATATGTCTCTATTCATATGCAGGCTGGATTATGATTGTTTAGTGAGAAGCTATCATGTTGTATGTTGTTGGGTTTTTTTCCACTACTCTATAGCTGGCTGCAGGCATTATTATTTAATCTACACTATTCAAAGTCTTGTTTAAAAACAGGACTACTAATTTCCTTATCAATCTTTATGGCACTCACTTTAGCATCTGAGTGCTTCATAAGTATCAATACATCTCCTTTCACAAGTCTCTAAGATAAAGCTACACTACTATCCCTACTCTGTAGCCTCTAGGCTTCAGTTCCTATCTACATTCCTCAAATATATGGAAACATGGCTTCTAATCATGTCTGTGGAAATTACATATTTGGATACTCAAGGTCAAAAATTGTTTAGCACTGCCATTAGAACTGATAATGTGTTTTGAGAAAACTTGCTTGAATAAAAAAAATAAAAGATGAAAATCCACATCATACGTTGTGTAACATAAACAAACCAAAATAATAAGAGTTTTTTAAAAAAGCTTATTCCTATCCAGTTTTACCACAGGACTGTCCTTTGGCTGGATTTTACATTATCCTTGGAGTTTACCTGCTTTGTTACTTTACAGAAAGAAACAATACCTTCTCTCATTTTTTTATATATTACACGTGTATGTGTGTGCGTTTACAGCTTCAAAATATATATACAACACACCTAGGTATCCAAAATGGGAAGATATTTGTATAGAGATATGTAATATCTTAGCATACACACTAATGTAAATAAATTCTATCTTTGAAGAGATACTCATATGCACTAAGCAATATCTTTAAATGTTGTTTATATAATGTATTCTTTATTTCTCTGATGATCCTTGCAGATCTTTTCCATCTGACCAAAGGGAATGGTTGATCAAGCTGTCCACTTAAATGTATCAGAGACACCTGTAGAGCATTAGTAGGTAGACAAGACATACTGAAAATCCAGATTTCCTAAGTCACAGTTGAAACTACACAGTATTCCAGAGTATCTCAAATAGTGCCAGGTCTTTGTGTGAGGAACTTGAATTAAGGTCTGTTTCTCCAAAAACTACAATGTAAAGATGTAAATGCATCTTCCTTGCATGCTGACACAGTCACTTCTGTGTTTACTTGTAAGCATCTACAGCTTATGTATCTGTAGTCCAGAACTGTACTCCTGGATGTTTTCTATCAGCATGACAAATGAATATATTAGACTATCAATCTGAGCACCTTTCCTTGATAAACTTAATAGATAACAACTCTATATCCTTCTTCTGCTATCTCTCTCTGAACCAGTTACTTAGACATTGAGAAAGTCAATGTCAGAAGAGAATGACTTCTTTCCAAGACTTTCAGAGTTCTCAGGCTGATGTAAATTAATATATGTAATCCAAAAAAATGAGATTTAGGAAAAATTATAATGAGATCTTTTAGTGGAAAATGGTGATAAATTTAACTAGCAGCAAGAAATAGCAGAGCTGTCTGTACCTGGCCATACAAGCAGTAACTGTCACAGTCATAATTTTGCCATCATTAATAAATCATTTGTCTTTAAAATCTGAAGATGGAGGCATTATGGAGGCATTATGAAGGCTCTATGTGAGTTAAAAGTAATCTTAATTTTCTTTTTTTGCATCACAAATGTATTAGTCCTTCCTAAGGCAGCTAGTGAAAATATCAATTGATTACAAGGACAAGATGTTATCTACTTCTAGAACTGAGCCTGAATTGTTGAAGTAACAGATTATCTCCTCAGAGATAAAGACAGAAGTCGAAATATTACTGCTGATATAATGTCTATCAGCAATCTTTATCAAAGTCCAATCCTTTCTCTCATTCTACTTCCATTTTAAAATTATTTTCACATAGTTTAGCTATAGAGGATGTATGAAGAAATAACAGCTACATTTTCCACTGCAAACACAAGTGTTCAAATAATGGAAAGTGACTAGCAGATAGGCTTTAATGAAAGACAGGAAAAGCTTCATGCAATTATAAACCAAGACTAGGCATATTAGTGGGTGAAGTCCTTGTTAACAAAATTACAAACAAAACTGTATTTCTCTTCAACAGGGCTATAATATGTCAATGATTTGACCATTTTGGAGTATTGACTGCATTCACAAAGTCAATTTGAAACAAAGTCATTTGCAAATTTGAAACGCATTCATATAAATAATTTTTTCTGTGAAAATCAGTAGTTAGCATTTTTATAAGAACGAATTTTTCAGCCACTGAAAAAAGACACAGAAAACCACACTAACACGAAGGACCATTGGATACAATATTATGTGTACCTACAGTGTTTGAATAAAGACAAAAAAATAATGAGGATGGTATTTTGGAATAGAAAGCATTAGACAACTTTAACTGCAAAATTCACTACAAGATTCCTTTCAACACCAGCCAAAAAAATCACTGTAAAATAATAACTATGACTGTGGCCACAATATACAATTTTAAATAGCAAAATGTTAATTAAAAAAAAAGTTACATTACATCCCTGGCTAACAAAGAAAATGGTCAACAAAAACCCCAAGCAATTTGAAAAAACAGGTTAAACTGTAAGTATTACAGCTTTTATATTGTTTAGATATCTGCTGGAAGGGCAACACAGAAACAGCAATCCAGGAGTTTTTTTGGATTACAATGATAACAATTTCCTGCCAGGAGATCAAAGAGCAGATAAGAGAACTTGCTCTCCTGGACTACATACTTGCAAACCAGGGTCAGGACCTGAAGGTTGGGAGCAGCCTTGTTACAGTGACTATGAGATAGTTCAGGAGAAGGAAAACAGATTTCAACCGGTGCAGGGATATGCTAGGAAGAATCCCAGGTGATACGGCCCTGGAAAACTTTGGGCTCCAGGAGAGGTAGTTGCTTTTCAAACATTACTTCCTCCAAGTTGAAGAATGGTCTATCTCAGCATACAGGAAGTTAAGTAAAGGTGGCAGAAGGCCTGCATAGGTGAACAAGGATCTCCTGGCAAAACTCAGACATAAAAGGGAAGCATACTGGAGGTAAATGGAGGGTCAACTCACCCGGGAAGAACACAGAGACACTGTCAGAGTGGTCAGGTAGACCTGACCTAGGGTAGAGTCTGGCAAATGATGTGACAGGCAAGAAGAACACTTTGTAGAGACAGGTGTATCAGCAACAAAAGAAAGATGGGGGGAAATGTGGACCGGCTGCTGAATGGAGCGGAAGGCTTTTGGCAAAACTTATGGGAAAGGCCAAGGTACTTGGTGCCTTCTTACATAGTCTTTACTATGACTAATGTAAGATCTCAGGAATCCTAGGCCTCAGGGCAACAGGAATGTCTGGAGCAAAGATGACTTTTCATCAGTATAGGAGGTTCAAGGGAGGTTCAAGTTTGGAAACTTTTAGAGAAACTGAACAGTCACGAGTTTATGGTACTTGAGTGCTGAGGGATCTGGACAGTCACTGCAAAACCATTCTCATTGTCTTTGAAAGGTCATAATAATTAGAAGAGGTTCCTGTGGATTGTGAGAAAGCATCACTTCTGTCTTCAAGGAGGGCAAGGAGGAGGATGTAGGAAACTACAAGCTGGTCAGCTTCACCTTGATCCTTGGGAATTTGATGAAGCAAATGATCCCAGAAACCTTGTTCAAACATGTAACGGATAAGATATTAATAAGGAGAAATGAGGATGGATTTATGAAGGGGAAATCATACTTTACCAACTTGGGACCCTTCTGTGATGAAATGACCGGCCTGGTGGGTGAGGAGAGAGAAGTGGATACTGTTTATCTTTACATTAGCAAGGCTTTTGACACTGTCTTCCATAACATCCTCATTGAAAAATTGATAAAACACAGACTAAATAATCGGACAGTTTAGGTAAACAGAAAACTGGCTAACTGCTAGGTTCAAAGGACTGTTGTCAACAGCATGAAGCCCAGATGGAGGCCAGTCACTAAAGCCGTGGCTAAGGTCATACCAGGTGTTGATAGTTATTTGTAATGACCTCAATGATGTACCAGAGTGCACCTTTAGCAAATTTTTTTTAGATCTTACAGGACTGCGAGGATTGATTGATGCACCAGATGATTGTGGTGCCTTTTTAGCAGGACAAATGGACAAACAGGAATATCAGGAAATTGTAAAAGGGCAGATTCCTTCCCAGCAACTGAGGAGAAATAACTGAGACAGGCTGCAGGCTGATAGGCTGGAAAGCAACTTGGCAGAAAAGGGTCCAGGTGGACAGCAAGTTGAATGTGAGCTAACATTTCACCTTGCAGCAAAGGCGGCTGAGAGCATCTTGTGCTGCTTAGGAAGAGTGTCACCTGCACATCAAGGGAGGTGATTCTCCTCCTCTGGTGGGTACTAGAGAGACAACATCTGTGGAGTGCTGTGCTCTGGTCTGGGAATAATAATACAAAAGAGATATGAACGTACCAGAATTGGTCCAGCAAAAAGCCATAATGATGATTAAGCAACCGGAGCATCTCTCCTATGAGGAAAGTCTGAGACATCTGGGACTGATCAGCCTGGAGAAGAGAAGACTCAGTGGAGATGTTATGAACACTTGATGGAGGGGGAAATTAAGAAGAGGGCAACCTGTGCCAGATAAAAGGTATAGGCACAAACCGAAACATAGGAAATTGCATTTCAACATGGTTTTGTTTGGGTTTTTTTGTTTGTGGGGGTTTTTTTTGTTTTATTTTTTTTGTACTGTGAGCAACATCCAACACTGGCAAGAAAGTCTGTGAATTCTCCATCCTTGGAGATATTCAAAATGTGACCGGACACAATCCTGAAAAACTTGCTAGAGTTAACCCTGCTTTCTACCGGGGGGGGATTGAACTCAATGAACTCCAAAAGTCCCTTCCAATGTCAATGTTTGTGTGATTCTATGATATGCATAAGTATAGGATTTTTTCTGTTTGAGGAAAATTATAAATAAATTTGGTACTGCTTAATCACTTAATTCATCTATTCTTCTTCTATTATTGCTATACAGTTCATTAGCTTATGCAATGTCAGTGTTTCTATCTACAGTATAACTTATTTTTTATTTCCTCAATAACTACTCAAGCACTGAAACAAATTGTTTTGTACAAGTTTATATGCTTATCAACTTGAGCATGTACATTTTTACAAAAAGTAAACATGAAAGAGTCATGAACAGTGCCAATTCTACATTTGCCTTTGAATTTAATGCATGTTTGTAGTAATTTTCTGTTCTAACTCTGATCCACTATGCTGATCATTCACAATCACATTATCTCTTCTAACTGCATTGAAAAACCATTTTTTCTAGACTAGTGAGTTCTCAAAGTCATATATTTTAAATGATCCAAAAATGACAACAGATATAAATTTATCCAAAACCAAACAAAGCAGAAATGGAAAATACTTTATGTATACAGCTTTTTGTGTAGGTATCATCTACAGAAGCATGATGAGCAGGCAAACATAAAGGAGAGTCAGCAGTTAGTGTCAGTTTCATATTTACAAACAGAGCTGTACTTCTGTTCCTCTTGATTTCCTTATTAGAGTGTGCCCGTCCTTTCTGACTTTAACTAATCCCTGATTCATCTGGATCAGGAATTCTATTCAACCTCTTATTTGACTGCTGCTGGAGAGCACCTAAGTAAAGGGTTGATCACATTGCTCAGGAAACCTGGAAACAGGATTAGGTAATAGGGATTTTAACACTTTGCATGGAAGATATATTGGGACATGCTGGAATGTTAATCTGTGCGGTAACAGCAGTGACACTAACTGGAGTAATAGCCTCTGGCATATTGGAGGCCTTCTGGAGCTAACAGAGGGAGGTTGTAGCAAGAGAAACCTCAGGCTGCAGGGGGTACATGTCTATGGGGTGCGTGTGGGGAATAAAGGTGATGGCAACTTCACCAGTGGGAAGTGCTGGCACTGAGCTGCCAGGTGAACAGCTGTGACAGTAGGCAAGCTGACTGCAAGGTGTCAGGGAGGAGGAACAGCACATCTGCAGAGACAAGAACCTGAGTTCTGAGTTGCATAGAAGGAGGCGCTGCTGCAGGCTTTGCTAGAAAAAGCAATGGATAGAGACTCCCAAGATGGAAAAGGCTGAAAACCTGCCATTTCTAGCCACAAAAGGTAGGCTTCTTCTCCACCTTCAGACATACACCTACAGAATAAGTGCCGTGGTCTGGTAACAGCTCAAGAGAAATAACAATCATCAAGGCACGCATTAGCAGCAGCTGAGGCAGTGAGGCAGCATCCACAAAGCAGCGAGACTGGGGACTCTCACTTATTTCCAGTGCAGAAACAGGGCAGCTGGATGCTTGTTTTGAATGTCTGTACATAATTATACGAAGCATAGGAAACAGTGGAGAAATTTGTAATCCATGGGCAATTTCAGAGCTGTGCTATCAGTGGGATCCCACAGATGTGGGATAGCTCACCTTACTCAAGTACTGGGATGGATATATAGAGGCTATTTAGAAAGGATAGACCAGGCATGTGAAGAGAAGGAGTGCTTTTACTATACAGCAAAGGACTAGTCTGAATGCATGGAACTTTGGTTTATCATGGGTGACAAGCCAAGCCTGTTTATTGTTTATAAATTAAAACAGGTGGTATCACAGTCTGGAATTGACGACATGATTGTAGCATATGAAGTCACGGACTCCAGTTGGTGATGCAACCAGACTCGTTTATTATAACAAACAGGCAACCTATATAGTACTAATGTATCTTCTTTCCCAACTGAAACACCCATGCAACCCCCAACTGCCAGGTGGGCGGAATTCTCCTCAATCAGTTTGGTACCAGGCAGGTCCTCTAGACTTCCTCACTGGCCATCCCCTGACAGTCTTCCTGCTTCTTCTATTCACAGATTCACAGATTAGACAGAGTTGGAAGGGACCTCTAGAGATCATCTAGTCCAACTCCCCTGCTAAACAGGATTGCCTAGAGCACATTACTCAGGACTGCATCAAGGCGGGTCTTGAAAATCTCCAGAGAAGAAGACTCCACAACCTCCCTGGGCAGCCTGTTCCAGTGCTCTGTCGCCCTCACTGCAAAGAAGTTCTTCCTCATATTTGAGTGGAACTTCCTATGTTCCAGCTTGCGCCCGTTGTCCCTTGTCCTATCGCTGGAAACCACTGAAAAGAGTCCGGCTCCATCATCCTTCAACCCACCCTTTAGGAACTTGTAAACATAGATGAGGTCTCCCCTCAGTCTTCTCTTCTCGAGTCTAAAGAGCCCCAGGCTCTTTGAGCCTAATTCCTTCTTCTGGTCTCTGCCTCTTCCACAATCCTGTTCACGCACATCTCCCCCTTTTTTGTTTAACGTACAGAATAATGCTTGTGTTAGTATACATGTATATTACATCCTAATGATTACATTGAACCTATACTATTAAAACTACTATAAACTATAAAACTACTATTAACTATATTGTTGAACTATCAAACTACTATTAACTATATTGTTAAGCTTATTGATTTCTATAATTCTCTTATGCTATGGCTGGTTTCTACATCCACTTCTTTTTCTAACATCATGCTTTCCAAGGCAAGGCCAGTGTGCATTTGAGCATACATGACTTGATTTATGCTCTTGTAACACAGGGAAACAAACATGGCAAACATAATCATTAACAGAACTATCAGGCCTGATAACATTAAAACCAACAATACTTTTGTGAACAGAAAAGATTCATTGCTCCGTCGTTTCTGATGGTTGTTCGTGATGCTTGGCTTCCAGATACGGTCAAATGTATCATGCTGGGATCCACTTGGGACCATTTCCTGTGGAAACACAAGCGTATCCTCGCCCCCAAGTTATCAACAGCACGGGGCCTTCTCATTGTCCGGTGGCCATATCACGAATATGGACCATTGGCCATGTTTTGAACATTGGGGAAGCTCCGAAGTGTCAATTCACTTGTGTCATATCAGTATTGTCTGTTTAGAAAATTTAAAACAAAAGTGGCTTTCCATAGTCGTTCCTGTGGTGGATCTTCCAGACTCCCCCTTTTTTGTTTAATTAGCAATTGCTTTAGCGTTTGATGGGCACACTCAACAATCGCCTGCCCTGTAGGGGAGTGTGGATTCCAGTGATGTGGCGAATGCCCTGTTCCTGTAAAAAGAGTTGTGTGGTTTTAGATACATACGCAGGGCCATTGTCTGTCTTGATGGTTTCCGGTATACCCATGGCAGCGATAGCTGCTAGCCAGTTGCTAGCCAGTGTCGTCGGACATCTCAACTCTTTTCTCCTGTATGTGCAGTGGCAAAAATATAATTAGAAAAAGTATCAACAGTGACATGTACATACTTTAGGCAACCAAATTCTCCAAAATGTGTAGCATCTGTTTGCCAAATTTGCAGTGGTGAGGTGCCACGTGGGTCAACTCCCAATTGTGGACATGGAGCTATAGATTGGCATTCAGGTCATGTCAAGATAATATTACGTGCTTGGTCTGTGGTTAGCTGAAATTGCTTTTGCAGTGCCTTCCTGTTTTGGTGAAAAAAGTTGCGTGAGAGATGTGCTTGTTGAAATAATTGCGGTGTGGCGAGGGCAAGTGTGGTTTTGTCAGCAGCACGGTTGCCCTGGGCTAGGGGTCCTGGCAGAGAGGTGTGTGACTGTATATGCGTGATACAATAGGGTAAGTTACGATAGGAAACAGAATGCCATAATTTTTTAAGTTGTCCGAATAACTCTGGGTTGTTGACTTCCTTTAGGAAAGTGTCTTCTATATGCTGAACAATTCCTGTAACACCTGAAGAATCAGTTATTTTATTGAGATTTACATCAGAAAAAAGCTGAAAAGCACGCGTAACAGCTGCAAGCTCAACAACTTGGGGCAATCCATCAACACATTTTATATCTTAGTTCCAGAGATTGTCAGTGGATTGCCAAAGGACTACCACCCTGTGTGGTTTCCCAGAACCGTCTGTGAATGCTGTAACTGCATTGGAAAGTGGGGTATGAGAACGTAAGATTAGACATTGCAGTCCAGTAAGTGTCAGTTGTCTTTTAGAGTCCAAGTCAGGATCACATTTCAACAATTGAAACAGGGGGTGTAGATCTTGTGTAGTGATACCTAGAAAAGGTCTGGGCCAGTTGATGGTTCCTAACATTTTTGCAGATCATTCAGAGTCTTTATTTGTAACGCCAGCTGCAGTGCTTGTGGCTGGAGGTTTGAGTTTTAATTTTCCATCCTAGATATTTCTAGGGTGGTTCACGTTGGACCTTTTCCTCAGCTATCTGCAAGCCTGCTCCATGGACAGGAAGGCAGACTTGGCAGATGACTGTCTGCAGGTCTTTGTCCTTTTCAGTGGTTAAAAGTATGTCATCCATGTAATGATAAATTATAACATGAAGGTTTGCATTTCAGACAGGTTGCATTTGCTACAGTTAGTTGGCAGATAGTCGGGCTATTTAGCATACCTTGTGGCAACACAGTCCAATGATATCATCCTGTCCACTATTCCTGATTGACAGATGGTACAGAGAATGCAAACTGTGGTGCATCCTTTGGGTGCAGAGGAGTAGCAAAAAAACAGTCTTTGAGAGCAGTGATGGCTATTGGCCAATTTTGAGACAGAACAGAAAGTGAAGAAAGACCAGGCTGTACTGTCCCCATGGGCTCAATGACTGCATTTATAGCTTGAAGATCATGTAACAATTGCCACTTGCCACTTTTCTTTGGTATTACAAATACAGGAGTGTTCCAAGGGCTGGTGGTGGGTACAATGTGGCCAACGGCCAATTGTTCTTGTACTAAATCATGCAAATGCAGCAGTTTATCTTTTTTCAGGGGCCACTGATCTACCCAAACAGGTTTTTTGATTTCCATCTCAATGAAAGGGCCTGCTGCTTGTCAATAGCCCCTGTTGAAAATTTGTTTTCAGGAGGATTCCTCACTGCCTTAACAAGTCTCGGCCCAATAATGTACAGGGCACTGGGAGGATATAAGGAGCTGTTTGTGCAGTCTTTTTTAAGATGTCCAGGCCTTCCACAATTATAGCAGTCTGCCTTTTGAGCAGCCCCCACAGTGAGCTGTGTTGATAATGCATCAGCTAAGAGACTCATGAGTTTCTCTGCCAGTATCTTGGCATGCTTTTATCATATCAGCGATAGAGGGATTAGCATTCTTAATTGTTTGCAACACTTTACGGCAGTCAGCATTAGCATTTTTGAAGGGTAATTTTTTCATAAGAATATCACGAGCTGCTTGGTTATCTACTTGTCTCTCTACTGCATTTTGGAGCTGATCAAGAAATTTTATATAGGGTTCTCCAGGCGCTTGTGTGATAGCAGAAAAGGAAGCTTCTGGAGGAGCTGTATCAGGTACCCGTCTTATCACATGGAGTACAATGTCTTTTACTTGCTCAAAACACTGTCTGGCCATTCCAGGCTTTCACGTCAGGAGTAGCCCGAGGCCCCTCACTGAGAGCTCATTCACACCAATATGATTTAAATTGCCCGTTAAGTTACCCAATGCTTTAGCAGTCATGAGATCACAGTACTCAGTCATGAATACAGCATATTGCAGAGCCGACAAAATCACACACAACCACAGTTTCCAATCATGAGGAGTCATGACATATCCATCACCAAGAACTGTTAGTAAGTTCATGGTATATCCTGACTGGAGACCATATCTTTTACTGATTTCCTCAGCTCTTTAATGTGATCATAACTCAAAGCCTCCCATGCTCTGGGTCAATTTCCGCGATAAATAACAGGAAACGCCTGCAAAATGTCTGTCCCCTTTAGCTAAGGCTTCTTTTCGACATTTGTCCCACACACAACAACAATCACTCGAGGGGGTTAGGTCATTCCCCACTGCCTCCTCGTTTTTATTATAAGAAAGAGATAGATTGGGTTCTGGGTCTGGGTCAGTCGGCCCAGGATCAAAGGGGTCTCCTGAGAAACTCTCTTCATCAACAGAGGTATTGTCTGGGGAGGGGCAGCGGCCGGGCAGAAGGAGACGTTGGGCTCTCTCACAGCTCTGCTGCTCTTTCAGCAGTGTGTTTCCCTGCTCCTCTTTCAGCAGTGTGTTTCCTATAGTTCCCGATTGCCTACCTCTGTCCTGCAGAAAGGTGATGAGCTGGCAGTAAAATCAGTCCCCGAGGCAATCCCTGGTTCGATCGGGCTACACTACTGGTCCAGACGTCTTTCAGTCTCCTGATTAATGCCCAACATGGGTGCCATTTGTAGCGTGTGAAGACACAGACCTTGGTCGGTGATGCAACCAGAATCATTTATTATAACAGGCAGTTTATATAGTACTAATGTATCTTCTTTCCCAACCGACACGCCTCTGCAACCCCCAGCTGCCAGGTGGGTGGAATTCCCCTCAATCAGTCGGGCTGCCAGGCATTGTTTATGGGTTGTCTAGACTTGCTCACAGGCCATCACCTGAGCATTCCTGCTTTTTCTATTCCTTCTTCTGCTCTCTGCCTCTTTCCCAATCCTGTTCACCCACACATGATCAAGGAGAGGAAGTAGATGTTTTCCTTAGATGGCTGAAAAAAGTTTCATCAGGCAACCTTGGATGTTCTCAAGAAGGTCTTTCAAACTTAAATCTTTGAAATTGTTTTGAGAAGCTACTTCAGGCAAGATTCAATTAATGACATTTATGTAGATCTAAGTCCTTTGACATCTGTTATCCATACGATGTGTTTTATATGTACCTATAAAACATACATGCACTACCTACACATATGTAGTATGTGCAGCACTATGTACTTCAGCTGCCCATACAATGGATACTATGTACATATACAACATATGCATACTAGGTACATATATGTACTATGTCCAGTACTACCTACTTCAGCTGCCTGAAGTAATTCCAAGCTTTCTGTTTAATCAAGAGAGTTACAAGTAGTTCTAGAGAACCAGAAAAACCTCTGAGTTATAAGCAATTCTAGAGAACCAAACACATGAGGTGTCTATCCCTCAGCAGTCTTAAGATGAAAAGGTTATAGTCTTTAAAAAGTGACTGAAATTAGGTGGGTGAATCTGCTAGTAATTCAGTATAATGTATTACAAACCAGACATTTTTAATTAGTGATAGTATCATCTTAAAAGTGGGGTGCAAAGATGGAGTATATTTAATGAAAAAGGGAAAGAATTTTTAATTATAATCAAGAGGCTAATAATGTCAGAAAACAGTGGATCACAACAAAATCACAGGATGAATTATAAAAATCATAGTGGAACAACCCACTGAGCTTCATAGGTGTCTGCATACTTATATACTGGAAAGCCAGGAGGAACTGTCAGTATTACTACACAAGATAATCATAATTACAGTACTTTGTTTAGCTTGTTTATAAAACAATTTGCCTTGTTATATTAAGAGATAGGAAGGTATATCTTTAAAAATATGAGTGATGTTTTTCATATGAAGAATGTAAACTTTTGGTTTAAATCCAAACCACAGAATGTTAGGGAGCTGTTAAAAGTAATTTTTGGGAAAAGAGTAAGGGTGCTTCCAAAGAGCTATCAGTAAGATTAAACAGAAATAAGGAAAGTTTATATTATCTATTGTAAATATTTCTAGTAGTAAGGATAATTATGTTCTGCAGAAAACAGCAGGAAGGCTGTAAAGACCCCTGTAGTTGAGGTTTTTAAGTACAGTATTTTTAACAAAATATTTTCGTTTACCACCTGTCTTTCTGTTTTATTCTGGTTTTTAATTATTATTTTATTTTTCCCTGTTTAAGACTAAGAACATTCTAAGCATTGTAACCAAGGGGCATAACTTTGGATATAAGCAAGAAATTTTTTCATACCCTGTAATTCCAGGATTGTACACCTTTTCTATGATTGTGTGATTAGTTAATAATCTGAATGTATTTGTACATCTGTTACATTTCAACATCTTTCTTTGTGTATGTAAGAGGAGAAAAGCTGAACAGCTTGCTATTCTGACCAGAAAAATAAGTCTAGAAAAATGAGAGATCAATATCACTTTAAAAGTAAACAACTGTGGAGTAAGTCAGGTGCCTGGATACAAGAATTTAGTGCAATTTTAGATGCATTGAATTACTTGAAATAGCTGTACAGGGCTGACAAACATGACATGGACCTGTGGGAGATTCATTTCCTTCTGAAGCAACAGCTGGAAGACGTGCTGGGATACCACATAGAGGTAAGCTCTCAAATTACACTATGTATCTGTATTTCACCACTGGAATTGCCTACAGCAGTTGCCTCAGCAATTATGCTTCCAAAGAGTAGTTTTTATTTTAGAATTTATGGTCTCTTTAGAAATGCTTCCCCCTCCCCCTCTCCCCCCCCACCCCGAGGATTATATAGAAAAACTAGATGTAGAACTATTTTATCAACTTTTAGATAGGCTACTGTTAGGTGAAATGTACATCATGTAAGGTCATCCTCAGACTTGGGAAATTCAGCATCTCCTTTTTTGCAAGTATCTACAGATTGCATGAGGAGACCTGATGTGTAGCTGTAGTTGCATATTAAATTACTAGAGCAACAGCAAAAAATAGTCTTTAGAATTCACCCTTACACCATCTCATATCTTCAGAGACTGTAATACTTAACATTTCCACAGCTAATTGTTACAGCTGAGGAGTTTAAAAGCACATTCAAAGCAGAAAGAAAATCTTTGTAGCTAATTGATGTGTTTTAATAGAAGCTTTAATACCTGTAAGTAGTAGCAAATTAAATATTCTTAAATTCACCATTTAGTAGAAAAATGTAATTGCTTAGTACTGTTGCTGGAAAGTTGAGAAATGCAGCACAAAATACAGTACTTCAGCACCCTTGATAGAGTCAACAAACAAGGGACGTGACAGTTTGTAATCAAGAAAACTGACATTACCATATATCAATGCACTTTGCATTACACATTGAACTCATGTTTTAAAGAAGTTCAAAACACAATTTTGCATAGCTTCAGAACAATAACACATCTCTAAACAGTATTCAGTTCTGTGTTGATATGGTGCAACCTCAACTGGTGAGGGCAGAGGAAGTAAATGCAGGCTCTACATTGAAAAAATATGCTTGCTGTGATCATCCACTTTTAGAAGACAAGTGTGCTTATCAAGAAAATTGAGAATATATTACACAATTCCAGCTAAATGCATGGACTGCAGAATTCCTAAGTTCTTTTTATAATAAAAATTTGTTGTCAGATCTACATCAAATTTATTAACAATTCTTATTCATGTGTTTTCTCCTGCAATTGTGGCTGCTTTTTTACAGGATTTTATTCCATTCTTTAGAACTAAACAAAATAAAAGAATCAGCTTGATTCTCAGGGTACTTTGATAAACATTTTTTTACAACTTAAAACAAGACTATATTTTATTAAATTACCTACCTCTATGGTAGTTATTCTGTTTGAGACTAGCTGAAATGAAGATATGAAATCTACAGTTGTATCCAAACAAGGGGGTTTTCTTTGGTTGGCTGTTGGTTGTTTTAGTTTTCTGCAACCTCAACAGACAATGTTAGACTGGGGACTAACAAAACTAAATGAAGCTTGCCTTGACATAACAGTGGTGACTCAATACTAACCAGAATCTCATCATGGTCAGAATATCCTCTTTGACAGGTAGATTGTAGATATTGATCCTTTTACATTTCATATCCTGATGTGTTTGAGAAGTGGAAAAGGAAAGGGAGAAAGAATATTGTCTCTATCTAAAATCTAAAGCTGAATTCAATGTAAAGTATTTCCTGCCTTTAATTACTGTAACAGTATTTTGGTATGCCATTAAATACTATGTAATCTGCATCTAAGGAGGAGCTGTTTTGCTGTGGTCTTTGAGATAATCACCAATCACATTGCATAAACAACTTCAAGCTTGTAAAGCTTGAGTCCTTCAAAATGAAAGACTGGAGCCCTGAAGGCCTGGAGTCCTTCAAAATGAAATATAGTTAGTCTAATATTACAAGTAACACTTCAAGAACCGTGAGTTCTTTAATAGCCTTAATTACATAAACTTTTTTTTTATTTCATTAAAGCAGAAGTACTAGAGACAGACTGTGGAAATCTGTGCATTTAATAGATTCTCACAAAAACTTGCTGGAACTAGTGTTTGTAGTGTAGAAGCCCACATTACACAAAACTTGTTGAACTCACACACTGAATTAGAACTGATACTGTATGACTTACAGCCTTTGAGGTCGTGGTCACAGAAGTCAAGCAAAAATACCGAAATCCAAAAGCTAAGTCCAAATTGCTTTGGAAATACCTTAACATGGCAGGCAAGAAGTTATGAAAAGTATTTCACAGCTAATTCTGAAATATGTCTTAATAATTTTTAGTTAATCACAACAATCATAGGTAAAATAAAGGAAACCTTACACTTTCACTGGTAACAGGATTCTTCAAAGAAAATATGTGAATGAAGTTAAAAGATTTAACTTCAAATGCTATGTGGAAGGGGAAATAATCCTATAATTGGCACATACTATATTTAGCGTACATATGTTCAGCCCAGCTTATTAAGTAGTAGGTAATGTTTAGAACTGATGTAGAGCTTGAGAATTTCCATAAGTTCAGTAAGGCCAAGTGCCAGGTCCTGCACTTGGGTCACAACAACCCCAGGCAGGACTACAGGCTTGGGCAAGAATGGCTGGAGAGTTGCCTGGCAGAAAAGGATCTGGGGGTGTTGGTCAACAGCAGGCTGAACATGAGTCAGCAGTGTGCCCATGTCCAACAGCATCCTGGCCTGTATCAGGAGCAGCATAGTGAGTAGGACTCAGGAGGTGATCGTCCCCCTGTACTCAGCACTGGTGGCAACCCACCTTGAGTACTGTGTCCAGTTTTGGGCCCTTTACCAAAAAAAAGACATTGAGGTGCTGTACCAGGGCCAGGAAGGGCAACAAAGATGGTGAGGGGTCTGGAGAACAAGGAGAGGCTGAGGGAGCTGGGGTTACTCAGCCTAAAGAAAAGGAGGCCCAGGGGAGACCTTCTCGCTCTCTACAACTACCTGAAAGGAGGCTGTAGAGTGGTGAGGGTTGGTCTCCCAAATCACAGATGATAAGACAAGAGGAAGCGGCCTCAAGTTGCTCCAGGGGAGGTTCAGATTGGATATTAGGAAAATTTTTTACACTGAAAGAGTTATTAAGCATTGGAATGGTCTGCCCAGAAAAATGGTTGAGGTACCACCCATGGAGGTACTGAAAAGACAAGTTGACATAGTGCTTAGAGGCATGGTTTGGTGATGATTTCTCTTTTTCTTTAATCAGAATTAGGTTGATGGTTGGACTAGATGATCTTTAAGGTCCCGTCCAACCTAGACGATTCTATGATTCTATAATTCTGTGATTCCAGGGAGAGAAAAGAAACATTGACAAATAAAGAGGAGATCTAAATGAGCTCAGACATGCAGACATTTGTAGAGCTGTGAAGGCTCTATTTACCCTAGGATGTTACAAGTGAGGCTCCATAATCAGCTTTATTCAATCCATCTGAAGCTTTCTTGAATGGCACTTACAACTCTATGATCAGATAGTAAGTCAGTGCAGACTGCTGATTCAGTTAAAGAAACCCCCCCCCAACAAATTTTTGTAAAAGATCTCCTGGGTTATCAAGTCCAAGTCCCTTCCATGTCATTACAGCAGTGTATTTCACATAATTTCAGGTACCTAAACAGAATTAGCTGATCAATATGAGTATGTAAAGTTTCATGCTAAGAGTCTTGTTAAGGTAACTTACTATTGACCATGGAGATAGGCTAAACAATGAAAGAGAAATAATTCCATAATCCATGAATGCATAAAATGGGCTGCGTTGCTATTTTCTAGCATTAAGTCAATCTACCTATTGCCTACAGCTATTTTCTTCTATTTCATATTCCAGTATATGCAGTAAATTCATTCTATATCATCTACTGAAGATTCCATATATTGAAGAAGGCGCTTTATTTCTATTGAAGAAGGTGAAATCTTTCCAGGAAGATTTCACATATTGTATTTCCCTAGTTTAAATTTCTGACAGCTACATATCTGGAGAATTTATAAGTCTGATTGAATTGTGAATACATCACGGAATGCCACCAAGCCACCTAAGTGCTGCAAGAGAACAAAGTCCCACAGCAGTTAGCAGTGCAAAACCGTACTGCGCAGTTATTCTTATGTCAGCAGAATAAATCCTGTTCAGATGCATCAAGGCCTACTTATCCTGTGAACTTTTGCTGTAGCAGACAAACTAACCAACCTTTTGTTTAAGTAGATGAAATATGATCAACTAACTGTCCCAAACAGCGCTAACATTGAATGTTTTTTGTGTACTCAGGGAAATAGACAGCCAAACTATGAAAACAACCTGTTGATCATCAAGACCTGCAAACATTCACAAGTGTCCTGAAGAAGCAGGTACTGAGCACCAACAAAGGAGACTGTAAATCAGACAACATTGGTGCATTTTGAATAGACCAATCACAGAGGAAGTATTCTCTTCCAATCCTATAACTAGGAAACTAAGGACAGTCTCATCAGGGAACCTAGAAAACAGAAGAACCTGAGAGACTCTGAAGGAATCCACAACCCTCCCTCAGGTCTAAATAATGTGCAACTGCAACAACTGTGTTACTGGATTGTGACATCTCTCCCACAGAAATTGGAAGTTATATAATCCATAAAAATGCATTATTTGTGAAAAAAAGTGTTTTGGTTTCCAAACTCTTCATGCTATTTTGTTTTAAAAACCATGCAAGAGTGTTAAAAGGATTGGTGACGTGGATCCCACCATTGGTCTAAAACATCCATGGGCAATTTACAATGATGTTCATAGTTTACCCAATCTTGCGTTCAAATTTTTTTCTTATTGTAGGGTGGGGGTTCTCCTACTCTTTAGAATCCACAATTCAGATAAAATTTTAGTATCCAAAAACTAATTTCAGAGTTTGAAGTACAGGTTTTGTACTAAGCATGTGAATATCTTCTAATCAGTATAACTTCCTCTCATGAATAAACATCATCTGTAGTGTCACACATTTTCAGCTTTGCCTTCTACAGCCAATAAGGAATAAATCATTTCCTGTCATAAAGAAACTTGCTGGACAAGATGTGAGAGTATTTAATGAAAGTGAACAGTATGTCTTGTTCCCTAAGGTGAAATATATCCCACTTACTTTTACTCATGCTGAGGATCATCATGATCAGGGATTGACTATTTAATCACATAACAGAATGACCTTTATAGCATATAATTTTTGTCTTGTAGCTGCAATTAGTTTAAGAGCTGAGGATACAAACATTGCTATTTAAGCCATAGGTAAAGTAGTTACCACAGGACTTTCACTATTTTAATTACAACCAACAATGGTATTCCAAGTATATTAATTTAAAAACAAACATCACAACACCATTTCACACATTAAAAATCTCATATTTTTAGCATAAAATACCAAATGCAGCAGCAAAGTATAAAGGGAATATTCAAAGAAAATCTAAAACATCTTCCCAAAATCTTGTTACCCAGGTAAAGTGCTCATACTTGGACAGGAATTCTGCTACTGCAACAACAAATTGTGGAAGACGATTGCTTGCTTAAGAAGCAGCTCCTCCTATTTATATAGCAGCCTTTTGACTTAACTGTGACTGGCATCAAGTTCTTGATAGGTGATCAGTTTAGATGCCTAGCAATCTCACTTTATGTAGTAAACTTACCAGTGCAAAGATCCAGTCTTTACATTTTGCAATGTTACTTTGTTGCCCTATTTTTAATCAAGGAAAGTGGCTTGTGATCAATACAGTGACGGTTTTATGCTAATCACCTGTCATTTATTCATAAACCTGCAGATGTTAAGCTTCCAGAAGGACTGTTTACGTTTTTTATCAATGTATGATAAAATGGAGTGAAGTAATTTCATTCTTCCTTAAAAGCTGTAAAACTGCTACACATATTACATGAATATTACAAGGACGCATTCTTGCTGATGTGATGTGTAAAAGTCATACAGTTTAGTTAGTGGCAGTTGTTGGATGAGGTCATTTTCTCATAGCACTGCATCATCACTAATAATGAAATTTCACCCTCAGACCACATGAGCCCTAATACATCCTACAATTCCCTATTACAATATGCTATCTTTTAAATGGCACCATATGATATGAAATGCAGTCAAGTTTGGAACTTTGGGTTTGGGTCTTTATTTTGGTTGGTTGGTTTGGTTTGTTTTTTTCCATAGAAAACCACATATAAAACCTTCAAGACTAAAAGAAAACAATTTGGAGAAAAACAGTAACTTAAATTCACATCAAGTCAGTAGAGGCTCAAACCCATTTGCACCAGCTCTTGCAACACACTGAACATGTATTTTATTTCGGTAAGACTCACCAGCTCAGTAGCCAGGTCTCAGGGCAAGAACCAGCCTGTATCAGGAAATGGATGGTAAGCAATAGTATTGGCAGGAGCTCCTAGAAGCTTTGAGAAGCACCTGGCAGCAGGAGTCCCGACTTAACAAAAACAAACGCATAATAATTAAGCAAATGGATAACCCAACAAAAAAAAACCTACTCAGGTGGGAAGACCTATTAACTTCCCTTCCCTCCTCCCCCCAACTCCTACCAATTATCTCTGCCTAAATGCGTAAAATTAACCTACAGAGAACTGCCAAAACCCGGGAACCCACTCCAAAAACTGCTGAAATAAAAGATAGGCCAAGCAGACAGTGATAAAACATGTGGAAACCCTCCAATATGCAGAATACTAGAAAATGATGCTGGGGACATAAATACACACTCCCCGTAGCAACAACAGGAATTGGTAATGGGTACTCACATTTAGAAGGTCAACATACAAATAGCTGTTTAGGATATAAATGTCATCCTTTCTAATCCCAGCTGGCTGATGACCTTCAGAAAGTCATTTCATGTTCTGTAATCTTTGTATGTAAATTTTTCACATAATCACATCATCACAGAATTGATTGGAAGGCACCTCAGAAGTCATCTGGTCCAATTGCCCTGCTCAAGGAGAGCAACCAAAAGCCTATTGCCTGGGGTCACTTCTACACAGATTTTGAATGTGTCCAAGGATAGAGAATCCACAGCATCTCTGAGAAACCTGTTTCAGTGCTCCATCATCATCACAGTGAAAAAGCATTTCCTAGTGTTCAGATGGAACTCCCTGTGTTTCAGTTTGTGCCCGTTACCTCTGGACCTGTCACTAGGCACCATTGAAAAGAGCCTGGCTCCATCCTCTTTCCACTCTCCCATTAGGCATTTATATTCATTGATGAGATCCTCCCCCCTCAGCCTTCTCTTCTGCAGTATAAACTGTCCCAGCTCTCTCAGCCTTTCCACAGAACAGATGCTCCAATCACTTAATCATCCCTGTGGCTCTTTGTTGGACTCCCTCCAGTATGTCGATGTCTCTGTTGTACTGGGGAACCCAGAACTGGACCCAGGACTCCAGATGTGGCCTCACCAGGAAGGATCACCTCCCTTGACCTGCTGGGAGCACTCCTCTTTTCTTTGCAGAAAGGGCACATTGCTAACTGCAGTTCAATGTGCTGTCCACCGTAATGGCCAGGTCCTTTTCTACCAAGCTGCTTTCCAGTTGGGAGTGTCAAAGGCCTTCCTGAAGTCCAGGTACAAAATATCCAATACTCTCCTCTCATTTATTAGGCCAGTTACTTCATCATAGGAGTTCATCGAGTTGGTCAAGCATAATTCTCCTTGGTGAAGCCAAACTGACTTCTTGTGATTCTTTTCTTGTCCTTAACATGCCTGGAAATCACTTCAGGTTTAGATGTTCGATCACCTTCCCAAGGCCTGAGCTGAGTCTGAAGAGCCTGTAGTTCCCTGGGTTCTCATTCTTGCCTTTCATGAAGATGGGGGAGACATTTGCTTTCCTCAAGTCTTTGAGCACTTCTCCTCATCACCATAATCAATAAATGATTATCAAGAATGGCCTTGCAATGACTTCTTTCAGCTTCCTCAACACCTGTGAATATATCCCATCAAGGCCCATGGACTCATGTATGTCCAGTTTGTGTAAATATTCACTGACTTCTTCCACCAAAGGTAGATCTTCCTTGCTCCAGACTCTCTCCCTATGTCCTTTGGACCTGAGATTTCTGAAGGCCAGTCTTATTACTAAAGACTGAGACAAAGAAGGCATTCATTTTAAAGCTAGGCTTAGTATGGTTATTCACATATACCATAGTTTGTAAAACTGAGATCCAGTCTAAATTGGATTTCTTAGTATTAGCATAATGCAAAAAAAACCCCCCTATAATTCTAGCTCTGGGCTGTTGCTCTACATCTCTTAATAACGCACAATAATAATCCAGAGAAATGTCGAAAACAAAATATATGTAGATGTATTGGTCATATCTACCTTTAGATATCACCAGTTTAACTGTATATAATACTTCTCAGGCAGTCTTCTCAAGCCCCCTTTATATTCAATGAAGAAAAAAAAATAATGTTTTGACATAGACCATGTGCAAAATGCAAATATGTACTCTAGAATGCATTCCACCTTTGGAGATTACTCAAAAAAAATCATAACAATCAAATTGTGTATAAACTAAAAGGAAAGCCATGGACAGTACTGCATTACGCTGCATAACATTGAAAGCCTTGGACTCAAAGATTCTTAAGTTTTTCTCAGAGCTTTTCCTTTAACTGCACACAAAAGAAATCAATGACTTTGTATAATTTTGATTAAACTATGCATTATAATTTCTTAAAAGTTCCCAGACATTTATAAAATTCTAAAATTTTCTATTGCTCTATAGAAGTCTACCGAGTAAACTACTGGAGGAGTACTTAAACTTTGTGGAAAACAAATTCTGTTCTGGAAATTATATCCCTTTTATTTTCTCAAAACAGTCAGAATACTCATGGTGTTCAGGAATTGATATTTTACTCCTAAATTTCTTTTTAACGTTAAAAGTGACGAATTACTAATATCCCTCTTTAAACACAATTTGAATTACTTAAAGTGTATCCACATTATTTAATTAAAAGGAAATTAATCTGAGGAATCTACTTATCAACATTTTAGCAATTATTTAACATCTATGCAATTAACAAGGATCTGTCTTCCATTTGGTGCCTAAAAATGACATCATTCTTACAATGTGATGTAAGGCAGCCTAGAAAAGGAGTCTGAGGGGAGACCTTATCGCTCTCTACAACTACCTGAAAGGAGGTTGTAGAGACGTGGTGGTAGGTCTCTTCTCCCTAGTCACAGGTGATAGGACAAGAGGAAATGGCCTCAAGTTGCACCAGGGGAAGTTCATGCTGGAAAATTAGGAAAAATTTCTTCACTGGAAGGGCTACCAAGCATTGGAATGGGCTGCCCAGGGCAGTGGTTGAGTCATCATCCCTGGCAATATTTAAAAGACGGGTAGACAGAGTGCTTAGAGATATGGTTTAGTGATGCTTTTAGTTGGTTTAGTGTTAGGTTGATGGTTGGACTAGATGATCTGAAAGGTCCCTTCCAACCTAGGCGATTCTGTGATTCTGTGATTTATTAGTCATGTATTCATACACTGGAGTATCAGAAAGTTTAAAAGAACCAAATACTTGCATTTGTAGCATTGATGATATCTTTGGAAACAGTACACATTCAACATTTTATACCAGGTTACTTCAATAAAGGTGTACCAAATAGTTGAGATACTTCACTGAGAAACTTCTGGAACTCTTTTTTCCTGAAGAGAGGAAAAGGAAACTAAAATTATTTCTGTAAATCTTATATCACCATGTGATTGCTTGTGGATCGGTTAATGTCATTTAAAATTTGATAGACTAAAGTAATATGAGTAAGGTAGAGAACATAGCATTAATTTACAGTAAGAATGAATAATGTCAGTCTTGTCAAGGCAAACAAGTAAGAAAAAAATATAAAGGCTTGAAAGTAGCTAGGTATTCTAATAAAAAATATTTACAAGAGTTTCCTCCTCAACTATAAGTTCAAAGAAACTATAGACTCAAGAAACAAGTCAGAGAACTTAAATTAAAAATATTACTCAGCTCACATAATAGCACCTTACACTGCTAATGTACTAAACGGGCTATAACCCTTACTCAATGTGAGTGTATTTGCACTGGTATTTCAGAAATACCAAACAACAGCTTCTTTCTCAAATTCCAAAGTGATGCAAGGAAAAAAATTTAAAAAGAACTGAAGGTGAGGGGAAAATAAAAAGATGGTGGGGGGTTGGGGGCGGTGGGGATTAGTTTCCTCTGTAATAACATAAGTAATATTATAAGAATACTGGACATCGCTCATTAAAGTGCAACTTTCCTGCAGTTTTGTGCAAGAGGAAGTAGGAATAGATTCCATGGAAGAAAACAATTCATGATCCTATACTTTGTGTCAGCAAAATATTTCTTAACTTCTTAATAGAAGTGACAGCCTATGCTGAAATGATGCACAAACTCTTTAAATTTAAATGAAACACTGTTTTACCAAGGTTAGATATAATCACTTCGTGCAAAACTATTGTGAATTATTAATATTTAATAAAAGAGCCAGTAAAAAATAAGATCATCTTCTGCTCCTATGCTTTCAGAAAAAATAAATTCTTATAGAATCATTATTTTAAAAATTAAACACATCCCTTTGAAATCAAGAGTAATCACTTAAAAGTCGTGAAAAAGCAATAGAAACCAAATGGAATACGAGTTAGTATCATATTAAAGGAAAATGAATAGAAATTTAAAATAAATTTAGGAGCTTTGGTTAGTAAAGAGTAGACATTTTATTGAAATAATTAGCACTAGGAAAAACATTGCCAGCCCTTTACAGTAACGTGCACCTTCTTTAAACAAAAAGTAGGTAATCTTATTTTCCAGGAAATACACAATATATCTGTGATGTATTTTGTTCATGGTACAGGATGCATTTTACCACTTGAATCAGTTTTATTTATTTTTATACTATTGATCCCTGGGAGAAAAGGAGCAAATGTATGACATGATAAAAGAGATTATTTACCATAAACAGCAAGCATTATGCCATAAGAAAGTACAGATTATGTTAAAATTATGGCAAAAAAACCTCTCAACACCTGCATAATCCATTATATGGAACAATAAAACAGGAAAGAGTATGTTTTAAGGTTACGTTTGTTGAGCTAATGAAGTCCTTAGTCTTCACTGTTAGGACTGCCCCTCATGAATCTGTGACCTTGGAGGCAAGGGGGACGGTATGGAGAGAGGAAATTTTTCCTCTAGTTGAGGAGGACCAGGTTCGGGACCACTTGGCCAAACTGGACATTCATAAGTCCATGGGCCCTGATGGGTTGCACCCACGAGTGCTGAGGGAGCTGGCAGACGTTATTGCTGGGCCACTCTCTATCATCTTGGAGAAGTCGTGGAGAACAGGAGAGGTGCCTGAGGACTGGAGGAAGGCCAACATCACTCCAGTCTTCAAAAAGGGCAAGAAGGAGGACCCTGGGAACTACAGACCAGTTAGTCTCACCTCTGTCCCTGGGAAGGTAATGGAGAGACTCATTCTAGATGTCATCTCCAAACAAGTTGAAGAGTGGGGGGTTATTGGAAGTGGGCAACACGGGTTTACCAAGGGTAAATCATGTATGACCAATCTGATAGCCTTCTATGATGCCATAACCGGTTGGTTGGATGAGGGGAGGACAGCAGATGTCATCTACCTTGACTTCAGCAAGGCTTTTGACACTGTCTCCCATAACATCCTCATTGGGAAACTGAGGCAGTATGGGCTGGATGAGGGGACAGTGAGGTGGATTGAGAACTGGCTGTGTGACAGGACCCAAAGGGTAATTATTAATGGAGCAGGTTCAAGTTGGAAGCCTGTAACCAGTGGAGTCCCCCAGGGGTCAATACTTGGACCCGTGCTGTT